>NC_059092.1:25088120-25205663 GCF_020497125.1 Mauremys mutica | reverse complement strand
AAACAAGTTACATATTGCTCCTCTGATAGCTTGACATCCTCTGAATATCACAAACCCACCACCTTGTACATTTCTATCCAACATCATTGTCATCCTGACCAAATATCTGTTAGGCAGGGTCATTATGTTTTCCTGTTGTCCTTTGGGGAATGTGTTTGTACCATTCTTGGTATGGGGCTGTTTCTTAAGGTACCACCCTTCTGGAATGTGTCTCTGTGTTGTGTGTGTGTTTTGTGCTTAGCACTCAGCAACGTGTGTTTTCTGCAATATCAGCACTGTTCTTCGCCAGATTCTGTGAGAAGGGCCTGCATCTAGCTCACAGCCTGATTTTGTTTTATATCAGCAAAGTTTTGACCGCTACTTTAAGCCCCAGACCCTTCAGGCCTCTGATACAAGGGCTTATGTCCTCAGGCTCTTCTACAGTGAAGCAGAGTTACAACAACACTGCATAGAAAAACAGGTATCAATACTGTAGCAACACCTCAGATCACACAGTGCACAACCTTGGCACCTACTTTTTTAATATGACCCATGTTAAAAATTCTTGTAGTGAAAGGAAGCCAGTTTTCCAGGGGTGAAACGTCTTTAGAGAGAGTTTAGTAAAGCACTTTGGTAAGTCTAGGTGATGTTGATAAATATGAAGCCTGGCTAATGTAGCTTTTTCTTCTCCCCAATTTCTTTTTTTTGCACACTTGTGCACAAGAGGAGGAATAACAACAAGGAAGAATTAAACAGTTCCACAAGACAGGAGGGTCTCTAACACAGTGCAGACTTTTGGTGAAGGCTGGTATTAGAGAAATGTTCTGTCGTTTCATGGTACCAAAAGCCCGAGTCTACGGTGGGGGAAGGGAAAAAACGGTTCCTTTGCTCTGGCCCCCTTTAGATGACATGAATGTTCCCTGTTCACAGGAGGTCTCTCTGGGCTGGTCCCTTTTGCTCCCCCTCTGAGACTCTCTCTTTTTTTTTCATCTTACCTGTATCAAGGACCATCTGTCGGAACTCCTTTTATCTTATTGTTTGAGCCTGACATCCTGTAAATGCCCTCGGTGTTACAATCCATGCAATTTTCAATGTAGTTTATGAGCTTCTATGCTCCACCACCAGTGGCACCGCTCGCTCCTCATATGGTCAGTCGGGAGAGCTCAACCCCCAAAACTGACCGTGACGAAAGCTCGGGATCATTACTGATGTGGAGAAAGAGATTGAATTCTCTTAATTCCTTTTCAAAGGTCTCAATGCAATGCTGCTCACAAGCTGTGGTTAAAACCTAGGGATTTCTTGAGGACCGAATCTCTCAATGTATGCAATGTAATTTTGACTGTCGTTCAAGATGCAGTTCCACATTTTTTAAACAAAGTTAACTGGATTATTTGCAAATTAATCTAGTAAAATCTTAACTGAGCACAAGGGAAGAGAGGAAAGGTCTGTACACTGCCCTGCAAATCCAATCTTTCCTCAAGAGCTTTCTTGGTCATGTGTAACTATCTATCCCTTGTGTTCACTCTGCTATGTCTGCAGCACTGCACATTGCTACAAAGACTAACAAATGTTCATAGTTTAAGGCTTGCAACAGGTCTGTGATACAGAAAAATGGCTCTGTAAAATGGCGCCCACCGGGTACTCCTCCTTGGGTCTTCAGAGTCATCATTTGCTTCATTTGTACTGACATTTTTACTGTAGAACCAACACAGCTGCGTGACAGGTTCAGTGGAGCTATATTCTAGTCTTGCTTCATGCCTCACTGACAAAATTTGCCTGGTTGAGGGATACGATGAAGGATAGAACACAACTTTGGGCTTGATTCTGAGATCCCTAGATGAACCTTACAGTGCTGAAAGTTTTGAAAAAAATGGTTTTTGAGCAAGTGTGGACATAGAAGCCACTGAAAGAAAAATAGAATCAGTAAAAGACGCTGACATTCTCTATTTTTACAGAGTCACTTTCCTGACTGGAACTGCACTTAAGAGACTCAACATTCAGCAAACAATTCGAGCTGAATAGGAGATTCTGGTTGGATAAAGTCAAAAGACTGAGAAAAACTTTTCACACAATAATGCACAGATCCACGTAGGAGGCTTTGAACATATGGACTGTATGTTCAAACCCAGCATGGGTAGTGATCCAACCAGAACAATAAATGAGAAAGTAGGTGTGCGGCTTGGTTAGACCTCTGACCAGTGCCACTCTTCCATGTCTGCTTCTTCTCATTCACTGTTACCACAGCACAAATGAAAACAACATGAAGGGAATGTCCAGGGGAGGTTTCCACACTGGATAGACCTCCATGCAAGAACACACCAGGAAGAAATGGTGACAGCAACTGGTTTTGATCTCATTTAAAATTCACAAGTTATTGTACTATCATCTCTTAATCTTTTAGTGCCAGGATTGGGCTGTTCCTATAGCTAACATCAAGTGCTATAACAAAAACTCTAACTTTTGCTGTCACTGTGTTCAACTGCCAACATTGGCATAAAATGCATTAGTGCAAACTACAAGGTCCATCAAAGCAAATACACTGCTAAGATAAGCTTGATGCTCTATTAGTTCCATCATAAGCCTAAATGAAAAGTCACCAGGTTCTGCATAAAGTTAAAAAACAACTAGGAAATCTGCTGTTACCTTTTGGATAAAGGGCACCTTCTCAAAATATACCAAATGGCACCAACTCTCTCAGCTGATGCAATGTGAAAATGTAACCCTTAGCAGCCTGAATCCATCCAGCAGCAACAAATTAATAAATGCAAATGATCTAACCATTTCTGATCAGTACCTTGGACTAGTATTTATTTTTCAGACTCCAAATTTTTCCTGAGCATTAGCAAGCAAGATTTTTAAAGATGAACTTGGAGAATACATTAATGTCACTTCACTAGAGCTCAGGAAATGAATTCACACCAAGTAGTTATTTTATTTCAGCCGGCTGCTTGGGGCGGCAAAAACTGTAGAGCCGGCCTTGGGCAGTAAATATCATTATGCCACTATAGAAATCTACAGTACCCCCAAACCTTGAATACTGCATGCAGTTTTGCTCATCTCACCTCAAAAAAGATATGTTAGAACTGGAAGAAATACAGAGAAGAGTAACAAAAATTATTAGGCATATGGGACAAACTTCTCATATAAGGAGAGATTAAAAAGACAGGGACTTTTCAGCTAGGAAAAGAGACGACTAAGAGGGACTATGATAGAGATCTATCAAATCTTGATTGGTGTAGAGAAAGTCAATAAGGAAGTGTTATTTAGCCCTTCACATATCACAGGAACAAGGGGTCACCCAATGAAATTAATAGGCAGCAGGTTTAAAACAAAAACAAGGAAGCATTTCTTCACACAATGCAGTCAACCTGTGGTACTCATTGCCACGGAGAGGTTGTGAAGGCCAAAAGTATAACTGGGTTCAAAAAAGAATGAGATGAGTTCACGGAGGATAGGTCCATCTCTGGCTACTAGCTAACACGGTCAGGGATGCAACCCTATGATCTGGATGTCTCTAAACCTCTGACTGCCAGATGCCGGGGCTGGGACTGTCCAGCAGGGGATGGTTCACTTGACAATTGCCTTGTTCTGTTCATTCCCTCTGATGCATCTGGCACCCACCACTGTCAGAAGACAGGATACTGGGTAGATGAACCATTCTTCTGGGGATCCAGGAGAGCCACTCTTATGGTTTATGTTCTTAGCTGATTACATAGAAATTCAGCTTTAGCATCCTGGGAGCATAAGAACCAAGAATGCATTTGTGACACTGGCAGACCAGTCAACCTGTGTATGACCCATAATAACTTAACAAGAGGCACTTCTACTGTGTCAAGACAGTTCACGTGCATGTGAATTTCAAAGAGATGTATTAGACTAGCAATCATCAACTCATTCAAAAATGAACAATAGATGCTAAGTGTATTTGTCTGTGGTTATCTATACCGGGTTAGAAGTTTCACAATGTAACTAAATTAGCTTGTAGATGCTAATTCCCTTTCATGGCTTAATTGCCTTAATTATGTGTGCAAGGTGTTCAGTTAGCCTTAAAATCAAAGATGTAAGACACTTCAGGAAACCAATCATTTCTACATTATCTTCAGCTTAACTATCTGTGTTATAATGGAAGAACGGCTAATTACCTTATGTGAATGAATGTAACTAGTTTACTGGGTATGCACAGGAAATAGAAGATTATCTTCAAAGCAAAGTACAACAGGCCATCCGCATTGGGGGAAGGGCCTTCTGTGACAATTTCTGTGAGGTAGGCTTGTCAGCCTGGTAGAATAGCTATAAAAGAGAAGGCTCGGGCCTGATCCTATCATCTCTAGGACTGCTTAAATGTTGAACAGGGACAGTGTAAGCCATAGGACAGAGATCTTCCAAATAATCATTTGGAAGAACCTGGAAAATGCCTGGAAAAACTAACAGACTTTACATCTAAGCTGCCTTTGGATTCTGAATCTGTTGGGATGATTCCAGAGAGACTTTTACAAACCAGCAGTTTATTCCATCACTGTTCTGATCCTGAACTATGAACATGGAAAGTCACTTGTCTGGATATTGATCTTTTAACCATTTGTAACTTCACTCTTCTTTCTTTTAACAATAAATCTTAGATTTAGTTAAGGATTGGCTGACAGCGTGATATTTGGGGAAGACCTGAGATTCACATTGACCTGGGGATAAGCATCTGGGCCTTTATGATCAGTGAACCCCACATATGGTGAATCAGGTTTCCAGTAACCCCTCACTATATTAGACATAGAATATCAGGGTTGGAAAGGACCTCAGGAGGTATCTAGTTCCAACCCCTGGCTCAAAGCATGACCAATCCCCAGACAGATTTTTACCCCAGTTCCCTAAATGGCCCCCTCAAATACTGAACTCACAACCTGGGGTTTAGCAGGCCACTGCTCAAACCACTGAGCTATCCCTCCCCCCTCTTCCAAGACAGAGATGTTTAGATGGGAGCCAAGGTCTGGAATGCCAAAAAGGGGACCGTGTTTGGCATCTTGTTAACTACGGTGAAAGCTCTTTTGTTGTCGACTTGGTGAATCTAATGATAGAATAAGCCATCAGTTTGGCAATTGTCTCCCTCTACTTCTTGCAGTCTGCCCGCAGTGTGGTCACAGCATTGTTGTGTAAACCTCTCACTCACGGAAGCAGAGGGATGTTAGTCACCTTGAGATCCCAGCTGCTGTCCTGGAAGAGTTTTTCATGCATTCGCGTTGAGTGTCAGATCTGATGTAAGCAGGGAAGTCAGCTCAAGGAAGAGTAAGGCTATACTCACTGTGCTATGAACTACCTCTTGATAGGCAGTCTGCAGCTGGGTGCTGGCCTGCAAGGCCCGTTCTCTCTCCCACTCCTTCCCCGAACTGAACCATTTCCTGAGGAGCTGTTGGTAGAGCAGGGGAATGGACAGAGTTAGTACCAGAAAATTCCTCCCAAAAGTTCCTCTTAAACAGGTTTAATTGTCACTAAAATCCCTCTCCAAAGCATCTGACCTCCATGTAGCAAAGGAATTACATGTCTAATGGAAGAACCCCTTAGATATACAAGTCCCAGGGGCCAGATTCACCTCTGGTGATTGAAGCCAAAGGAGTTACATGAGAGATGAATCTGGGCCCGTGTATGTGATGTCTGCTGTAGACTGTCTGATGGGAGCTGTCTAGCACATTGCATGCTGTTTGATGTCTGCTGCTGTGGTCTATTTCCTGGGCAACTTCTCCCACATTGATTGGCAAAATGACAGAGAGGAGCATTTCTTTTTATTAATTTGAATAAGAGCAGAGAAGTCCCCCCAGCCCAGCTCCTTTTATAACTTCATTTTTATACTGAACGTGCATCAAACTCCCCACCCCTCAGCCCTTCACAATATTCTGTTCATGTCTGAGGAACAGGAAGTTTCCTCTGAATGAGTTTCCATACACAGGGCTTAACTCAATATTCATGAATTCCTCTTAGAAGAAGTGATTAGTTTCAACTGGTTCTCTTCAATTTGGCTACTGCAGTGGTGATTTTCTTGCCGCTCCAAGTAGTGTCAACGACATTGTAAGAACTTGGTCCCAATCCAGCCCTGGCATAAAATGGCATAGCTTCCGTGGATTTCAGTGGGGCACATGCCCACTTATCCCAGGAAGAATTGGGTGCTTTCTCCCTAAAATTCACTCCATTGTTGAAAATTCCTCCACAACTGAAGCTTGACCCCCTAAATCTCTGACTCTTCCCTGCTGTAACACAAGAAACAATCTCCACCACGGTTCAATGGTCTCCTCACATCAGACATTTCCTGGAACCAGTCTGCGGTTGGTTCTTCCTCCAGCAAAGTCTCCACTGTTGTGTTTTTGGTTGTCATGGTTTTGTTACTATGGCAACTGAGTTAGAATAATAATAATCTATGATTCTATGATTCTATGATTCTATATAACAACCACTAGCTTGCCAAGGGCTTCCAAGGACCTCATGTAGAGTGACTGAAACCAGAAAAGAAGGAGTGAGGCTCAGCACAGATCATTTGTGTGTGTGGGCTGGGGAAAGCTAACCATAACCTTGCCAGAGAGGCCATGTGTGACTGCCATCACCCAGTGCCTGCTGGGCAGAAATACAGTGGATGGTGCCGGAGGAGAATTGTTGTCACGTACTTGTATATGCAGAGCATCCTTTGCTGTCCCGTCTTCCTCTTTCATCTTCTCCAAGGGAGGAAGGGGAAATAAACTTTTGAAGCACTGACCAAGGAGCTCACGGTTTTCCTCCACGGTCAGAGATGGTTTGAGCTTGCTGGCAGAAGAAAGATAGAGAGAAAAGTCATGTATTAGACTCAGTACCACCTCCAAGTAAAAGAAATGGGTCCAATGACTAGAGATTGTCCCAATCTCGAACCCCAAGTGCAAACAACCCTTCACTTTGCACCTCTATTAAGTATTGGCTCCTCTAGAAGTAAAGCTAAAACTTCACATCTCCTTTTAGAGAAACCCACAAGCTTTCTCCCCCCTGCCAGCTAGCCAGACACCTCCCTCCCCATCTGAACTCTGCTCCATTGTACTGCATGCTCCACAACCTCCAATCTTGTGTCTTTCGAGCACAAACCCCCAAATGGACACATTCAAATCCTTAAGAACTGAAGTCCTGCTGGTGAGCAGCATGTGAGCCACAGGGCCACCCAGAGGATTCAGGGGGCCTGGGGTCTTCGGCACGGGGAATTGCCGCCGAAGGCCCAGCACTTCGGCGGTGGGTCCCGGGGCGAAAGTTTCCCCCGCCGTCGAATTGCTGCCGAAGACTGGGCCCCCGTGAGAGTTTTCCAGGACCCCCGGAGTGAAGGACCCCACTCCAGGGGCCCTGAAAAAACTCTCGTGGGGGCCCCTGCAGGGCCCGGGACCTGGGGCAAATTGCCCCATTTGCTCCCCCCGGGCGGCCCTGGTGAGCCAAACCCTGCAGGCATTAGACTGCTCCCAACCTGACTTTCATGAATTAACAAATAAGAAGGCATCACAGTGCCAGGAAATATGGCAGAAAATAGCCTACCCCAGATGTCCAATGGCAAGAACTGCCTGGTAGCGAACTGGAGATGTCAGGGAATCCAGTGGTTCCGTCAGTGATTTCCCTACACCCCCCTGAATTTTCCCAACCCCCCCCCCTAGTTTTGTGAGCTAGTTACATACCAATTTAGTGACTGTTTGGAAATCTGAATTTAAACCGAAACATTAATACACACTTTAAAAGCTTATATAGTGTATGATAAAATATGTGTATCTGAAAAAAGTATAATAGATTTGAAAAGTATGAACATAGACTAGCTTCCTTGCTTCCTTATATAGCTGTTTTTGTATGTCAGTGCATTCATTTCGGTGATGTTGGCCAACCTAATAATTTCAAATGATGATTTGTAAGCAAAGTCTAAATGAGCTCTCCCTGACAGCTAGTGATGAGCTGGGGGCTAAGGCTTCAGGGCCAGATTATAGTTACATTCACACCTAATCTACCTAGGCATCCAGCAAACAGAGCTGTGTTGTCCAAGTGATAGATTTTGGCTGGGGTTGGGTTACAAACCACTTGAATGTGGGGGGAAGAGGGATGAAATGTTGTTCTTATTGTATGAGTAAAGGGCAGTAGAACTGTACTTAGCCTGTGATGATTTGAAGGCATCAAGAGAGAGGGTGGGGATCTGTCCATCACTGTTTAAAGACAGAGCTGATTAGGCTCCAGTAGATAGTCTTTTGTTCTGTTAAGTGACCACTGCAGCTGAAATCACTGACAATCAGGTCTAAGTGCTTAGTCCTGGTGTAGGGACAGTGTTCCTGTGGGTACAGTGTTTTTGTGTAAGAAACAGCCCAGACTGCACTAGCAGCGAGGTTCCCCCACTGAGAGCTCAGCTGAAACCACAGAGAGCTGGTGGAACCTTAAGAGACCAACTCGCAGAGGTCACAGTGGCAGGTGGCAGCAGAAGGTGGGCAGGGCCATTGGCAACAGAGCGGTTGAGTGAACGGTGGCACAAGGAACAGCTGTGGCCAGAGCGAACAGTGGGCAGCTGGAGGAACAAGTAAGGTGCCTTCTTGTCCCCCACCTGGAAGGTGTACTCACGTGAAAGCACCTCTGAACTCTGAGTCTACTCTCCACTGACCAAGGACAACACCAGTGAGTGGAGTGTGGTGGAGGGACAAGTGAGGGGCATGTTAAATAAAACATTTGTTTTTTGGACTATATTTTAGCGACTTTGCTCCTGAATGTTGATTTGTGACTGGGAATGGAAACTTATATGTAACCCCTTTGGGGTTTAGAGAGCATGGCCCCTTTAAATCTTTTTCCCGGGGGGGGCGGGGGGGGGGGGAGCAAAACAAAGGATGGAAACTCCAGGGAGCAAGGCTGGAGCTCCAGGGAGAAGGAGCATGGCTGGCCCTGGAGAAGGAAGCAGAGAGAGAACCTGCCTGAGGAGGACAGGCCCGATCGGAGACAGCCCAGGACAGGAGCCAGGAGGAGCACTGTGCCACAGAGGAATCGCCCGAGAAGGACAGGCCAGAGCTGGACCCAGTATCACGGCTGCCCAGAGCTGCGTGGGGCTGTAAGTACTGGGGCTTGTAACTCTGCATTGGGAACAAGGAGGGAGGTTGTAGCTAGTTAAGTGGGGAGGTGGTCGCTCTGTGGGGCTTTGCACAGAGCGGCAGAAGAGGCACCAGAGGGATTTGCTGGGGAGAGTTCACTGGCGCCAAAAAAGACCAGGAGCACCCAAAACTCACCACCAGACTGGAACTTTGCTCAGGCCTCCTGGACTGTGTGTGCAGACGCATTGCTCAGTGTCTGCCCTTCCAGACTGTGCTACCACTGGGCCCGTGGGGTTTTGGTTTGAATGCAGCCCTGTTTTACTGCTCCCTCTATATTTCCCCTTGTTGTTTTTCTCCTCTCAGCCCTCTGTAAATAAATATCTTCCTTTGTTATATCCATTGTACTTTTCCTGTGGGTGGGTGTGTTCACTCTGGGGGGTTTGGAACAGGTGCCCCTGGAGTGGAAGGGATTTCTCCTGCTGCGTTCCTGCGCGCGCTGTCTCTTGGCCAGAGCTGCCCACAGAGCAATCTCCATCTTGGCCACGAGGGCGCTAAAGTTACATATATAAATATGTTTCCTAGTAGGCCAAGATTTTTTTAAATGTATTATTTGCCAAGGTTGTTATCTCACATTGTTGCTATCTTGAGAGGTCATTATGTTGGGGAGTTTCTGTACTAAACATTTTTATTATTATAATTAATTTTTACATAAGAATGGTCATACTGGGTCAGACCAATGGTCCATGTAGTCCAGTACCCTGCCTTACAACAGTGGTCAAGGCCAGGTGCTTCAGAGGGAATGAACAGAACAAGTACTCATCAAGCGACCATCCCCTGTTGCCCATTCCCAGCTTCTGGCAAACAGGCTAGGGACACTCAGAGCATGGTGTTGCATCCCTCCCCATCCTGGCTAATAGCCACTGATGGACCTATTCTCCAGGAATTTATCTAGTTCTTTTTTTAATCCTGTTATAGTTTTGGTCTTCACACCATCCCCTGGCAAAGAGTTCCCTGGGTTGACTTTATGTTGTGTGAAAAAGTACTTCCTTTTGGTTTTTTAAAACCTGCTGCCTATTAATTTCATTGGGTGACTGCTAGTTCTTGTGTTATGTGAAGGATTAAATAACATTTCCTTATTCACTTTCTTCACACCAGTCAAGATTTTATAGATCTCTGTCATATCCCCCTTTGTCATCTCTTTTCTAAGCTGAAAATTCCCAGTCATTTTAATCTCTCCTCCTGTTTCATACCCCTGATCATTTTAGTTGCCCATCTCTGTACCTTTTCCAATTCCAATATATATATTTTTAGGATGGGTGACCAGATCTGCACACACTATTCAAGGCGTGCAAGTACCCTAGATTTATATAGAGGCAATATGATTTCAGAGAACTGTCCACAATGACTCCAAGATCTCTTTCTTGAGTGGTAACAGCTAATTCAGATGCCATCATCTTATATGTATAGTTGAGATTGTTTTCCAATGTGCATTACTTTGCATTTATCGACACTAAATTTCATTTGCCATTTTGTTGCCCAGTCACCCAGTTTTGTGAGATCCCTTTGTAACTATTCTCGGACTTAACTATCGTGAATAGTTTTGTATCATCTGCAAATTTTGCCACCTCACTGTTTATCCTTTTTTCCAGATTAATATGTTGAATAGTACTGGTCTCAGTACTGACCCCTCAAGGATACCACTATTTATCTCTCTCCATTCTGAAAACTGATAATTTATTCCTACCCTTTGTTTCCCATCTTTTAACCAGTGACTGATCCATGAGAGGACTGCCCTCTTATCCCATGACGGCTTACTTTTCAAAAGTCAATTTAAATTAAAGACATTTTTTTTTAATTATATTTTTTTTAGAAATCTAGATCTGTTATGTGTTTTGGTGTAACTTGCATTTTCCTTATGTTAAATTTGCATTATTCTAACAAAACATTTACTTTATTCATATCTCTTTTATATGTTGCAGGTCAAAGTGAAAATGAAAAGACAAAAAACAATACAACAATTTTTCCACTCAAAGGCCTCAAAAACTAACCAAGGTGAAGAATACATCAAGAACCAAGAATATATCAACATGTCATCTGAAGGTTCAAGTGGTATATCTACATCCGACCAGCCTGAAGCACAAATACAGCTACCTACTGAACAAACAGTGTCTCCAAAACCTAAAGGCAGTTCCCGATCTTTGTCGGTCAAACTGTTCCCATTTATTGAAGTTACAAAAGATGGCTACTGGTGCACCTCTTGCAAAAAAGCTTACAAAGAAGGAAAGCTTACCAATGCTATAATTGGTAAAAGTGGAGGAGCTTCGTTTGTCAAACCGATCAGCAAAGCCAATGCTGACAAACTACGTGAAAAGGCTGCAAAACACCAGGCCTCTGGCATGCATCAACATGCAGAAAGCCTTATAAGCCCACTTTCAAAGCCAATTTTAGAAGTACTTAATGAGGCTGTTAAGAATGCTGGAGACACAACACAGTTTATGCGAACAAACATGGCTGTGACATCCTACTTTCTATTTAAGCAAGAGATACCACACACTACAAACTGGAGGCCAATGTTAAGTGTATTGTCACTTGTTCATCCTGACGTGGAACACTGGTTCCGAACAAGACCAGCAAATGCTCACTATCTTTCTGCAAGAAACTCAACTGACTGGCTAGAAGCATGCGGTGCAACAGTGAAAGACTCAACAGTTGAAAAAGTGAAGAACTCTCTCACCACATTCAAAAAATTTGCATACATGGCTGATGAATGCACCGATGCAAATGGGCATCAAGTATTGAGTCATTGTGTGCATTATCTTGATGTCAGGGGTAGGCCAGTAGATGCATTTCTAGATGTTCAAGTTATAGAAGACACATCGGCTGTATCTGTGACAACCCACATCTTGGAAGAGTTAGATGCTTGTCAATTGGACCCCAAACAGATGGCTGCTTGTGCATTTGATGGAGCTGCAAACTTCTCTGGAAGACATGGTGGAGTACAAGCTTTGCTCAGAGAAAAGTGCAACCCTAATCTCTCCTATACACACTGAAGAGGCCATCTACTTCAACTAGCACTAGTACGAGCTGCAGAATCTTCAAAAGACATTAAAAAAGCTATAAATTTAGTGTCTTCATTATATTCTTTTTTCAGCAAGAGTCCAAAAAGACTGAATATCTTGGAAAATATAGAAGATACACTTGGACTGAAGTTCAAATTAGTCCAACCTGGGAAAATCCGCTGGCTTTCTCATGAGCGATCCTTGGCTGTTGTCTTAAAATTGCTTCAGCCATTATTACTGGCTTTGGAAAGTATCTTCCAAGATGGGATGGATCTAAGTAGTGAGGCTGGTGGATTTCTTTTGCTACTACGTTCAGAGAAGACTATTGCCATTCTCTCTCTTGTAAGTCTATTGTTGAAACCACTTGGGTCATTAAACAACGCCATCCAGGCATCTGCTACAACAGTAGTAGATCTTTGTCCAGCAATAGAAGCTACATTTGGATCACAGAGACTTATCCACTGAAAAAGTACTGGAAGAAGCAAAGACTTCAGTCCAGAAGTTGACTAATGAAGGCATTTATATTGAATCCTTAAGTGAAGATGACAAGAAGTGTTTGTTAAGACAACTGAAAAAGTACACAGACTTGATTCTTAAAAATCTACAACAGCGACTTCTAGATTCTACTCAACCTCTACGTAGCTTTTACAGATGCCTGTCCTGTAAAACACCAACAGTTGAGTGGAGTCAGGCACTACCAGCAATGGGGCTGCCATGTGATCAGGAAAGAATAGAGCATTTGAATACAGAATGGAATATCATACGACGAATGAATGAAGATTTGACTTCAACTTCTTTTTTATCATCACTAGTGGCTCGATCTGATCTTTGTGTTCTGTTTCCTGGGATGAAAGAAGTAGGAATTCATCTCTTGCTACTCCCAGTCACAACAGCTACAGTTGAGCGTTCTTTTTCATCACTAAATAGAATTTTGTGTTCTGAAAGAAGTCGCCTTCTGCCTGATCATCTGAATGAACTAATGAGCATATCAATTGAAGGAATGGAAGTACCAGACACACGAGAATCCACTGAAGATGAACGCACTGCATTCAAGCAATTCATTAACAGAGTTGTGCAAAATTATAACAAGAAACCAAGAAGGATGTAGACATAGTGCTTCATAGAAGGCTTGAGTAGCCAACTTTAATTTGTCTGATTTTAAAACATGAGTTAAATCTAATAAAATGATCATGAAACATTTTTCAGTTTTTACTATGGTGCCATACAGCCCACCTTTACCCTCATAGTCTCACCCCTCATTGGCCCTGACACACCCCCCTTTGTAAATTCAAACACCCCCCCTAATTTCAATTCCTGGGGAAACCACTGGGTGTAGACATGGTCACTCCTGGCCTTAAAAAAATCTGTGACTCTATGAAAACAGCACAATATAAGCTGCAGGAGACAAGAGATTGGAGGAGAACGGCTGAATCTCAAAATAGGGAAAGGAGCAACAGGCACACAACACCAGAAAAGAGTGAAACCAAGACAAATGTGAACAAAGAAGCTCTGCTGGCTGGACATTAATGGAGCTGAACAGGTAACAAGGCATTGGCTTTACCTGCTGATTGAGGAGACAATGCACCAGGAAGATGAAGGCTCCCTGCAGGCTGTTGATGATGGTGAATAAATACGCCATGACCATGGCTGCCGCTTTTGTTTGCAACAGACCAAGACTCCAAGTGCAGCCCAGAATGAAAAGCTGGGCGATGGCTTTAAATGTCAGTAACCTGGAGTAAAGCAGATGGAGAGAGCCCATTACAACCCTATGCAGAGAGACTAAGTCAGTGGGCTCTGTGCGCAGGATGGCTTACGCCCTCCAAGTAGCAACTATGCAAAATTCCCCTAGGGACCAATGCTTCTAGACAGCGATTCTACAAACAGGCCCTATGCCAACCAGATGAGAATGGCTTTTACCGTCCCCTTCACGCTCTATGGGCCTGCTCCAAAGCACAGAGAGAGACTGCCATTGACTTCACTGAATTTGGACCAGGCCCCAGTTTGCCAGCCCTTCTGCATCTTGTTCATTTCCTGATTTTGCTGCAAGCAGGCTCTGGCCATCAGTACCACACATCTGGGGGTAGCTGTCATTTCAATGAGCTGGGCCAGTGAAGGTTTTACACCTGTTCTCTAATTCCAGGTAGGTATTTCTCCCCTCTTTTTATTCCTGGTCCTTCATGAAGTATCAGAGCATCTTACAGCTATTTACCTTCAGAACCATTCAGTGAGGTAGGACAGTGCCCTTATCCCCATTTTCCAGATGAAGAATCAAGGCATAGAGAGTTTAAGCAACTTGCCCAAGGTCACATAGGAAGGCTGTGTCGGAACAGGGAGTTGAACCCAGGTCTCCCACAGCCCAGACCAGTACCCGAAGCACTGAACCATCCTTTCTCTCCCATTCCGATTGACTTGGAAACCGCAATAATAAAGTCCTGCAAGGAGAACACCACATTTGCTAGAAACCATGGCTTGCCATTAAAGATTTGGTCCATTAGTCCTTACACCGCACTCATGATATGGAATAGGTCACTAAATGATTGAAGGGTTTGTTGTATGCCCGTTGCTGTAGCATGTGAGAGTACAATGCAGACTGACGGAACCAGATACTAAAGTCAGCTGACAGCAAAAGCAGCCTATGCATAGCCATACCAGGCAGATTCAGCCTTGGTGTAACTTCCTTGGTTTCAGCAGAGTTACAGATTTTACCTAAGATTAATTCATGTATAGATATTTGTATAGCACCCAGCATTGTAACGTCTGACTTGAAGCGGTGTTATGTTCCCAGCTTTGTCACTGGCCTGTGGTGTAACACTGACCACATCCATTTCCCTCTTTCCCCTCACATCCGTTTTGTAGCGCGGGCAGTGAGTATATAACCGCGCAGTAATAATAGTGACATAGTAAGAATAAAGGGCAAAGGGCTAAGGAATGAGTAGCAAAAACACAAAATACCTGTTGACTGACACCTATAAAATAGCTTAAGCAGTTAGCATGAGTGCAAGGCCTTACAGCCTAAGTAGACGTAGCTGCTCAGTATGTTAGCATAAGTCAGTAAACTAACAGTTATCATAAGTCACAAAATGTTAAAAGGCTTTTTGTTTCTTGTTTTGTAATAATCACGTGATGCAAACTGCTGATGGGTAATTGCAAAAAGACAGTTACTACCAGTTTAAAGTATTTTTAAAGGAGGACATCAGCAAATGCCTAACCACAGGTAACCACAGTAATCCAATTAACATATGTTAATGAGCTTAGCAAAGTTAATATACTAACCTGTAGAATAAGAGCACCCTAACAATATAAAGGTAAAAACCTTAAAATATGGTTTAAAAAATATGGTTTATATATGCATAAAAAATACAAGGGCCTATAAAACATCTAGTCTCAGGAACAGCCATTAAAATTCTCCATCGGCATGCCAAAGACAAATCAAAATCTGTCTCACTCCTTAAAGCTCTCCCCCAAAATAAAGTAGCATATACAGGTAATGGGACTGGTCGCGCTCACATTGTTATACTGTCCTACTGGTTTAAATTGCTTTATTTAGACTAGTCATTGAGACAATAAAACATTGACAGTTACAGAAGGTCTTTGCTAAGTGCAAGTGTTTTTTATTGCTGTGCCTGCCCTCCTCAAATTGGGTCTCTTCTCACCATTGTGAATTATAAATCCCAGCGACCATGGCCACATGTCCAGCTCTTCCAGAAAACACAGATTTCGCAATTAGATACCAAGAAATCACTGTGCAGTTTTCCTCATGCTGTCTCAGTTGTGCATAGCAAAAGGCATCAAACTAGGCTGAACAAAACACTAGAAAAAGTCAAGTATCAGAGGGGTAGCCGTGTTAGTCTGGATCTGTAAAAAGCGACAAAGAGTCCCGTGGCACCTTATAGACTAACAGAAGTATTGGACCATGAGCTTTCGTGGGTGAATACCCACAAAGGGTCTCAGCTGCTTGCAGGACCAGGTATTCAGTGTTCTGTTCTCCATGATTTTCTGATACCAAGTCTGCATCACGCTGGAATTTCCTCAGTTTAATTGAGCCAAGGGTGCCTGTATCAAACACCCCCCCCTGCAGAAGACTAACTGGACCTCTCAGGCAGGTTTAGCACTTTCCTACCTTGTGTTTTTGAGGGTGGAGACATCTGCATTGAGGGAGGAGATTTTGTCTCTCAGGATCCAGAGGGTTGTGATAAAAAATGTTAAATTCATCTGTGGAAACAACACAACAACTCGAGTGGATCAGACCCCAGGTCCATGTAGTCCAGTATTCTGCCTCTGACCGTGGCCAGTACCAAGTGCTTCAGAGGCAGGGATAAGCTCCCCCTATATTAGTTCTCCCCTTGGTCTTGGTAGCTAGAGCTTGATTTAAATCCTGAAGCCTGGGGTTTAATATCCCTTCCAGAACTTTTCTTAGCCCTGATTAGAACAACTCTGGATCTTATTCTTGCTCCCCATATAAATGCCCAAATCTTTTTGAATCTTGCTAAAATTCTTCATGGCTTCACAGTGCCTAGCACAATGGTACTTTGATCCCGGATGGGAGCCTCTAGCTGCGATTGTCATCTGAATCCTTCCTGCACCACAAGACATCACTTTGGGCACAGATAAGGCTCCGCCATCCCTCTCTCTTCTCAGCTGCTCTGTCTGTCCTCTGTGTTACGTTCCATAAACTTTCCCTCTCTACGTATTGTTGGATCATAGAAAGATTCTCTCAGCTGCCCTCTTGTCCATGTTCCTCCAGCTGTCCGGTTTCACACCTGCCATAGCTGAAGCTCTGGTTTCATTCATAACACCCAGCCCAGACATTTCCATCTTCTCTGCTGTATAACTTGGGAGCTAAGGAGGTGCTGAACTCTGACAAATCCCAGCATTTGGTATCAATTCGTTACACTCCATTGGAAACAAATTGTGTGTGATTTATTAATTATTTATGATTTTACTGTCATACAACTAAAGAAGGTGCCACTGTTACCTTATCACTTTCCAGGGAGTAAATCCACGGTAGCTAGGCCACAACTCACTCCTTAAGCAAACATCCCAATGTCTGACTCATCTCACTTTCAAACACCTTTCCCTGCGGCATAAACATAATTCATCCTAAATATACTCACCACAATAATAAGGCAGACCGGTCCAAGGAAACTCCAGATGAAGCCTCCCTCTATTGTGAGCCAGCAGCTAAAAGGCAAGAAGGAAAAAGGGTAACAAATTATCCCTGGCATTAAAATGAAGTGAATTCTCTCCTTTTGGTTGTCGGAGTTGATCTCTGGGTGGGGTGGAAGATGCAGGGCGAACGCTGCCTGCTTCCCTTTATGACAGTCTCATGGATGTAGCTTGCAGAAACTAGTCTTATAAGAACATAAGAATGGTCATAATGGGTCAGACCAAAGGTCCATCTAGCCCAGTATCCTGTCTTCCGGCAGTGGCCAGTGCCAGGTGCCCCAGAAGGAATGAACAGAACAGGGAATCATCAACTGATCCATCCCGTCGCCCATTCCCAGCTTCTGGCAAACAGAGACTAGGGACACCATCCCTGCCCATCTAATAGCCATCAATAGACCTACCCTCCATGAATTTATCTAGTTTTTTTCTGAACCCTGTTATAGTCTTGGCCTTCACAATATCCTCTGGAAAGGAGTTCCCCAGGTTCACTGTGCATTGTGTGAAACATGAAGAAACGGGGATCGTCGAATATACTGTCTCTCTGTAATTCAGCCAATGAGTTGAGTGGGTAATGAGATATCTGTTTTCCCTCTGGGATGGGTGCTGCACGTACTGTTTGGAAGTTCCGTAGCCACCAGGATTCACCGCTGCAGAAATAGCCACCACCAGGGCTGGGAATCCATAGCCAAACGGGTACATGAATCTCTTCTTGAACTGGCTGGCACTGGTGTAATTCACGACCTTCAGGTTCCTGACGGTGAGGAAGAGGTGCAGCCCCTCTAGTAACATCCAGCTGAAGCAGGCCAGGAAGAGATAGTGTAGAAGGCCAGCAATGACAGCACACACCACCTGGTGGAGACAGAGAGCTCAGGGACTGAGAACATCTAGCTCGCGGAGCTAGGGGAAGCGTTAGTTATTTGATGTGTCCACTCCAAACAACCATTCTTGGGGAGGGATAGCTCAGTGGTTTGAGCATTGGCCTGCTAAACCCCGGGTTGGGAATTCAATCCTTGAGGGTTCCATTTCAGGAACTGGGGTAACAAAAAAAAAACTATCTTGGGATTTCTCCTGCTTTGAGCGGGGGTTGGACTAGATGACCTCCTGAGGTCCCTTCCTACCCTGATATTCTATGATGATTAAACTCTGGAGCCCAATTCTCATTTTACTGATGCTGGTGTAAATCTGGGGTACCTCCATTGAGGCCAGTGGTGTCAAAGCAGTGTAAGAAAGTTCAGAATCCGGACCACTGAATTTATTCTGGGCATTGTGATACCAGGCATGTGAAGGGGCCCAACGGCAAAAGCAATCCACCTTGATTATTAGTGCATCACACAGGTTGTAGCTTGCAGTCTGAATGCATCCTCCACCCCCCTCCACAAGCTCTCTGTGCCATCCTCCCATTCTCCTCTTCCTCAAGGACTCCCTGCAAATCCCCACATGCCTGGACTCATGCCAGGAGAGATGACAGTGGTGGGGTGGGGGCAGTGATGAGCTGCCAAAATCTTAACAACGGGTTCCCTATAAAAAGTTCTGATTTAACAACGGGTTCCCTATAAAAAGTTCTGATTTAAGGGATGTGCGACAGCATGTATTTTTTGTACCAATAGGGTTACCATACGTCCATATTTTCCCAGGAGGTGATTAAGAACCGAAAAGCCTGACATGTCCAGGAAAATACAGATGTATTTTAACCCTACCTAAAGTTCTTTTTTAAAAAGATGGGGCTGAACTAGAAATGAGCTCCGTTTCACATGTGTGGGTGGTGATCAGGGACAGTCTCAATTTTGGGGTCTTTTTCTTATATAGGCTCCTATTACCCCTCACCCCCGTCCCAATTTTTCACACTTGCTGTCTGGTCACTCTAGGGTGTGCACATGTGTGGGTCCCAGCTGCTCCCTGCCCCCCCCCCCCTCATTAAAGCAGGTGTGCAGGGTTACTGCCCTGGGAACTGCAGGGCACCAGTGGATGTGGGGCTGGCTGCAGATAGGGGCGTGGGGCAGGGCTAGCTGGAGGCAGGGAGTGACACGGGCTGGCTGTGGGCAGGTGATGCAGACGGGCGGGCTGCGGGTGGCTGTGGGCAGGGGGTGGCTGCGGGCGGCTGTGGGCAGAGGCTGGCTGCAGGCAGGGGGTGGCTGTGGTAGGGGCTGCAGGCAGAGGCTGGATGCAGGCAGAGGGTGTCTGTGGGCAGGGGCTGGCTGGGGCAGGGGCTGGCTGCGGGCAGAGGCTGGCTGCAGGCTGAGGGTGGCTGTGGGCAGGGGCTGGCTGTGGGCAGGGGCTGGCTGTGGGCAGGGGCTGGCTGGGGGTGGCTGGGGGCAGTGGGTGGGGCTGGGGCTGGCTGGGGGGAGGGGCTGGCTGGGGGCGGGGACGGTGGGGGAGGGGCGCAGATACTCACCCGGGGGGGGGGGGGCCGGGGAGCAGCAGGACGCAGCCGGGGACTCACCAGGCAGCAGCAGCAGGAGCCCCAGGGCCAGAGCTCCAAAGAGCAGGAGCAGCAACAGGGCCAGGAGGCAGCTCACATGGCTCTCGCAGCGCCGCGCAGCGCCCCCCGGCGGCCGGGAGGAGGAATTACAGGCTTCCCAGGCAGAGCCCATCAAAGCTTCCCTCGCAGGGAAGCTAGTTAACAAGCGGTTCTAAAACCGCTTCTAAATTTAACAACGGGTTCGCGCGAACCGGTGCGAACCGGCTCCAGCTCACCCCTGGGTGGGGGTTGGCGGGAACATACCATTGTCCTGCATTCATCATCCCTTGGTAGCATCTCTGTGTGGCCCCCCCCTTGCTTCCTCTCCCCCCCATACCAAGGGCTCCGTATGTGCCCCATTCCCCTTGTTATTTCATTACAGGAGCACTTAGGGGCCCCAAACAAGTTCAAGGACCCGTCGTGCTCAGCGCTGTACAAATACACAGTAAGAGTGTGTCTACACTGCAGCTGGGAGCATGAGTCCCCAGGAAGCAGTCCAGGCTAGCCGCCCACCTACAATCATGACCAAACCTCTGGGTACTTACTCAGGCAGCTGGCCCAAGCTGCTGAGGCCACATTGTTATTTTGAGTGTGTTAGCTCAATCAAAGCTAGCATGTGTCTGAGCACTCTGGGAGGCACCCCCGCCCCAGCTGCATGGAGACCTACCTTAGAAGACAGTCCCTGCCCTGGAGAGTTTATGATCGAAATAGACAGGATACATAAAAGGGGCATGAATTTTGCATGATTTCTTTACCTCATTGGTGACACTGTTCACTGTGGTGAGGAAGAGCAGGTCGGCCAGGAAGAGGCAGAGGCAGAGCTGCAGGTGGAGGGAGGTGCTGATGTTGCGGATGGAGCGGCACAGGAGGAAGGTGAGGATGGCAAGGAAGAGGCAGAGAAGGGAGAGGGTCAGTCCCACATAGGTGATGATGGTCAGTGGATAACTCTCCTATAAAAGGAAAAATTAAAGAAAGTGTAAAGTTTGGAAATCACGCTGGAGAAAAAGGAGCTTTGAAGTAACCGGATAATTTCCCAGGGCAATCAGATCTCTTGCTCCAATGTTGGAGAACATGGAGGACCCATCTGCTCCCTGCCCCTTTCACTAGGTAACTCAGAGGAGCAACACATGTGTTGATTTTGCAGCTCCCAGATGATCTCTGAATCTCATGACTGTAAACTAATTGGAACCAATACCCGGCTGACTCATGCCCCATGCCACCTATCTGACATCTAACATGCTGACCAAGTGCACCTGATCATGACTTTCCTATTGGCTGGCTCCAGCCATTGTTACTACAGCCAGAGGCATTACTCCTTTCGCGTAAGTGGTGGACGCCTGCATTTTGTGTGGTCGAAGAGCTCAGGTTTGTTCTTGCAAACAGCCACAGCGTCTGTGCGAATGCAACCCCAGCTTCTTACACGTGGACCATGAGCTTAAGCGGATGGTTGAAATACCTTGATAGCATGTGAAGCCATCAGGATGGCAAAGCTGGACAGGTGATTACAGGTGCAGGTGGTGTGAGTGCTGTTTTCACGGAGAAGTCTGCAGCCTTCAGTAAACCAGGGACCAGTGAGATTCCAGAAAACACAGATAATCTTGTCTTCCATTTCCTTTTTCTGGAAACAGAAATTGCAGCACCAGCATCAGCATTGTCCTTTAAGGAGCCAAGGGCTAGTTTAGCCCAAACTAAACCAAAGAGGAGCCAGAGCTTGACAGACAGAGCACTGGAATTGTATTCCTAGCTCTGTCGTTGACCTGATGTGAAATTTCTTGAGTAGTCTTTGTGCCTCTGTTTACCCTCCTACCCTTTGTCTCTCTTCTTTGGGATGGGGCCCATGTGTTTGTGCAGTCCCTGGTATAATTGGACTCTGCTCTCAATGTGCATCTACGTGCCACTATAATAACGGATATCGGTTTCACACCAATATAAGCCCATTGATCTGGATTGGGGTAAACGCGAACAGAGTCAGGCATCCAAGCTGACGCTCCACTGGTACAAAATATTGCGGTTTAGAAGTTCGCCTGGGAATTTCCATGCTTTTTGAAGGCTTTAGGGTGGATATTGCTGGACCCTTAGCATTCACCCATTTTCAATTTTAAGTTGAATTGCTTCCTCATTTAAACTTAATGTGGTGGAGAAGAAAGAGCCAGTGGAAAGCTTCAAATTGTAGGGCATCTGTTGTACTGATGGGCAAGGAAGATCATTTTAGTAGGACTGTAGGGGGCATTATGGGTACTGGAGGGCCCAGAGAGGAGGCTGCAGTAGATAGGTGGAAGGTGACCAGAACCATGGCGAGGGCAGAGAGGAAAAGCCAGATTTTTGGGGAAGATGCAGCATCAAGATTTGGCCTCATCTTGCGGGTAGAAAGGGAGGCAGAAGGAGTTGAAGATGACCCTCGTTAGTGAGGCCAACTGGAAGAGGACGGCAGTGTTAACAACAAAAGCTCAGAGAGAAAACAGTGGGGAAAAGCTCTTAGCCAAGAGGGGCCCCTTTTCCATTTCAAGCAGGGAAAGGTGTTTGCCAATCACCTGTTTATGCTCCAGGGTGAAGTTGAAAGGTTTGGAGAGGGGTCCGGGTTTCCCAATGGTCCCACTCACTACCTTCGAATTCAGCATAGTGCTACCCAGTTTGACATCCTCTCTCAGGTTTTGCTGGTCGATAAAGTTATTGTTCAGGATGGACTCGAGAGTGGCATACGATATGAAGGCAACGACTCCGGAGCCTGCAGGAGCAAAGATGCAAGAGGTGATACCAATTCAGCCTGTGTCCTGTCTGTGTCACCCCGCAATGAGCTGGAAGAGCTCTTGGCTGGTGGGCGCAGCCGAACCAGTGATGAGAAGGACACAAGTACAGAGTGATGGAACAGCTTCCCCAGGTTTGCACAGAGTGTTAGTGGCAAAATTGAGACTAGACCCCAGGACTCCTTACTCCTGCACTGGCCAACGAATAACACTTCCTCCTAGGGGCCCATCAGCCAGCCAGGACTCAGCAGAGCATGTTGCACTCCAGCTCCGCTGCCGCTAGTGCTGGAAAATCCATCCCCATCCTGGTCTGTCTGAACCCTGCAACCCTGACATGCCCTCTGCACCAGGGAAGACACAAGGGCACTGCTTAATTTGTGCCAGGGTTGAGACCCAGAGCCTCTAGGCTTGGCAGTTCAGAGCCCCGGCACCTCCGGGCCTGGCAGTTCAGAGCCCCGGCACCTCCGGGCCTGGCAGTTCAGAGCCCCGGCACCTCCGGGCCTGGCAGTTCAGAGCCCCGGCACCTCCGAGCTTGGCAGTTCAGAGCCCCGGCACCTCCGGGCCTGGCAGTTCAGAGCCCCGGCACCTCCGAGCTTGGCAGTTCAGAGCCCCGGCACCTCCGGGCCTGGCAGTTCAGAGCCCCGGCACCTCCGGGCCTGGCAGTTCAGAGCCCCGGCACCTCCGGGCCTGGCAGTTCAGAGCCCCGGCACCTCCGAGCTTGGCAGTTCAGAGCCCCGGCACCTCCGGATTTCCTGCGTCAGTTATGAAAGTAAAAATGTTGCTTGAGTCCTGGCACCTAATTGCTTGAGTCCCAGCCCCACTTTCATTACAAATTACGAACTGCACAGAGGGCTGGTGTAAAGCAACCCAAGACCCCCTGGGGAGTCTGTCAGGGCTGCTTTAAGGTCCCTCTGCCACCCTGGAAGATCTGGCCTCACAGCTGGAGCTGTGGAATGGGTTGGAGTGGTTGGATTCCTTCCATTGCCTGTCCAGAGAACTCCCGGATGGTACCTTGTTCCCTGGCGCCAACCACTGTCATGCAGTCAATGCTCATCAACTCGTTTTCAGCGTTCAGTTCGATCATCTTCCCTGCCCGACTGCAGTTATCCGTAACCCGCTGGGCCACGATGGCTGGGGGCGGAAGGACAAGTTCTTCACTGCGCTGCTTTGAAAACTACCCTCCATTTAGCACAGAGCCTGATTCTCCTCCCACTCCCGTGGTAGAAGGGAGCAATGCTGCGGTAAAACCAGCAGAGCCAAGAGAAGAATCAGGAGCCCGGATTGTCTCTATGTCCTTTGTGCCTTGCACCTAGCACAATGGGGCCCTGCTCCATCATGACTGCGGCTCATAGGCACTACCACAAACCTGCTACTTGCTGAGATCAGAGCCCCGTTGTGCTGGGCACCATAAGCAAATGGAGCAAGAGACTGCTCCTGCCCCAAACAGCAGGAAGGATTCGTATCCCCATTTTACAGACAGGGAAACATAAGCACCAAGTGATTTGCCAAGGTCCATCAAAGAACCGGTGTCAGAGGCGGGAACGGCACCCAGCTCTCTTATGCTTTAGCCCAGCACCCTAGCCCCGACGCCACCCTTCATCGCAGAGAGCACTGCGGGTGGCACTCAGAGCTGTGTGAACGTTTTTCCTTTTTTTTACTCATTGTCTCTCCCGTGATAGTCTGTGTCTTGTTCCCGGGGCTTTTCCGAGCAGTTGCCAAAGCTGCTGATTCTACGCTCTGCAGAAAGATAGTGGCTACCAATGCGACCTCCTCCTTGCTCCCATTAGACTGCTGGGCAGTGGCATAGAAAAGCAAATCGATAGAGGTGGAGACTTCCTGAGGTTTAAACAGAAGACACCCTGGGTAAAGCAGGGGCTGTCAAACAGTGGCCCACTGGTTAACAAAGGGATGGTCCCATGGATCCACCACATATTCTCCCCATTTACCATCACGGAACATCCCAAGGCAGCTACAACTGCTTACATGGTTGAGTGATGTTAGGGAGGCTTTTAGGGTCCCCTCCCCCTCCACATGCTTCTTATAGTCTGGCCCTCTGCTCCACATGACTCCCATGGCACCCAGGTACCAGCTCCCATCAAGATACTGACTCGTTCCCTTTTCCCCAAGACATTCATCACCCACTCTTGACTGGCAGCTGAAATTCCACTCGCTGTTGGCTCCAGTCTACTCTTCTAGAGTAGAAGCAACTAAACCTTGTTTTCAGCTGCTTTTAAAGACTCCCCCCAGGTTTATCTTTGGAAGGAAGTATCTGGAGACCAGTTGCAGCAGCTGGGGACGAGGAGGAGGGACTTTGCCTTGGAGGGAAGGGACTGGCAAATACAGGGGCACAGCGTCTGACCTTCAGCGATATTGACTGATTTCCATTGCCGCATGCAGATTCCAGGGTCTTTGAGGTCTCATTCAGGAAGGTGCAAAATCTGTTGTTTTGTTGGTTTCCCTGTAGGGGAATCATGGAAAAAGGAGTTAATGCTGTAACATTCCTACCTACCTACTGGAGGGTGGAAGATGGGTGTCCATGTCCCTCCGCCTCTCTGTTCCTTTTAACCCACTGTAACTTTCTATCCATCTTCTCTGTCTAGCTCTGGCTATTTCTCCATCCACCCATGTTCTCCACCTCCAGCCTTCTCTAGGTACCAGTTCTAGTCCATCCATCATCCCACTCCATCTCTGTCCATCCATACTACCCAACCCAGAAGCAGCACACACACTGTCTGAGTGAACTACACAAACTCTACACACACAACCCTTACATCCATTCTCTCCCTTTTCCCCTCTTGCCCTGCACACGAAGATGACCCAATTTGGAATCATTCGACACATACGTGCTGGGTGCTGTTGCCGCACAGACTTTTGAAATCGTCTCGTTGCAGAATCCTGGGCTGGCAGCTGATGAGATTTTCTAGGGAAAGAAGGAGGAAGCCAATATTGGGGCCTCTCTTATAAGGATCAAATCTCTTTGTGATGGGATCAAAGCATCATTACACTTCCGGGCACAGAAATGAAACCCCGCAAAGTCCAGTCGACAGCAGAGCTGATGCTAAAGCTAAAGGGACTGGTTTATGGGGCCCAAGAAGGTGGCACCACTCCAGATGCAACTTTCCCCATAACAACAATATGAAAAAATTGCAGGGGGCCGTTGGCTCCCGTATGCTACTGCCTACAAACATACACAAACATGCAAGGGCCTAGCTACACCCACACTGGTTTGTGGGCAGTTTCTGAACCACAGACCACAGCACGTGCTACTAGAGGGCTCACAGACCGCTGTTAGCCTCTGGGGCCATCAGGAGCTGATTATATTCCCTGGGTTTCCCAAGGCGGCTTGTAGTGACTGGTACCTGTGCAGTCCAAGGTGTGGGAGTCACCAGGTTTCCAAGAGGTCCCACTGGGGGAAGAATAACCTGGAGAACATTGGCAGGTGAAACTCCCTCGGGTGTTGTTGCATTGGTTGTGAGGGCCACAGACTGGTGGGTCCTGAGAACATTCATTAACATCTAAACAGAAGAATATGGAAACAATTATTCATTAACGTCTATACCAGAAAACATGGAATCTATCATTGTGCAGTTGCCATGGGGAAGCATGGATATACCATGTTATGTTTGCTATGCTACAGTAATTACAGTTACACTCTTTGATAGTCCCTTGACTCTGCCCTGGAGAGACCTTAGAGCACAAGTGGGCAAACTATGGCCCGTGGGCCAGTTCCGGCAGGCGGGACCCTCCTACCCGGCCCCTGAGCTCCCGGCCCAGGAGGCTAGCTCCCGGCCCCTCCCCTGCTGTTTCCCCTCCCCCGCAGCCTCAGCTCGCCCCGCCGCCAGCGCAATGCTCTGGGAGGCGGGGCTGCGAGCTCCTGGGGCAGCACAGCTGCAGAGTCTCGGCCTGACCTCATGCTCCAGGCAGCGCAGTAAGGGGGCAGGGTTGGATAGAGGGTAGACGACTAGAGGGCAGAGGAGTTCAGGGTGGTGGTCAGGAGGGCGGGGGTGTGGATAGGTATCAGGGCAGTCAGGAAGGAGTGGGGGGTTGAATGGGGCAGCAGGGGGCAGTCAGGGGCAGGGGCTCCAGGAGGGCAGTCAGGAAGGAGAGGGGGGGTTAGATGGGGCAGCAGGGGGCAGTCAGGGGCAGGGGTTCTGGGGGTGGTCAGGGGACAGGGAGAAGGGCTGGTTGGATGGGGCAGGGGTCCTGGGGTGGCGGGGGTCAGGAATGAGAGGAGAGGTTTGATGGCACGATGGGGGGCAGTCAGGGGCGGGGGTTCTGGGGGCAGTCAGGGGACAGGGAGGGGTGGATGGGACAGGAATCCTGGGGTGCCATCAGGGGGCGAGAAGCAGGGGGGGTCGGATAGGGAGCAGGGGCCAGGCCATGCCTGGCTGTTTGGGAAGGCACAGCCTTCACTAACCGGCCCTCCACACAATTTTGGAAGCCTGCTGCAGCCCTCAAGCCAAAAAGTTTGCCCGCCCCTGCCCTAGAGTAAAGGCCAATAAAGGCCTTGTTATCTTTATAAACTATATGCTCTAATTCAACCAGGTTTTTGAGCTTAAGGTAGGAATGGCTGGGTGAAATTCTCTAGCCTGTGATATACAGGAGGTCAGATTATATATTATCACAATAGTCTCATATATCTGAATCCACAGAACAACTGTGTTAACACCCCAGGAGTTCCTGTGAGTCCTTCAGATGGAATCCACTGCCAATACAACAACAATAGAAATATTGCTCATGACACCAGAAACTCCATTTTCGTTTTCACGCTGGTCTTTTGAAGGTGCTGTCCAAAGGAACAAACTTCTTCAAAAGATGAGCATGGCAACTGAAATTCATAACTCTGCTAGTCACTAAAATCATGGTCTCAGGCCGGCTCTACAATACAGACCTATATTGGTAAAATACATTGCTCAGGGGTGTGAAAAATCCACACCTCTGAGTGATGTAGTTATACCAACCTAACCCCCGTGTAGACAGCGCTACGTTCAGAAGCCAGATTAACATATAGCCTAATTTTTAGCCCTGTTGTAGGCCCTCCATTCCATACTGAAGTAACAGCTGAGAGACAGCAGTGGGGCCATCGGAATTTTTTTGTCTCATTCGATATTGTTATGTACAAATTAATCAAGACTGTGGACTCAATTTATGGTGGTTGTGATTTTGTCTTTGTGGGCTAAATAAGTGTTTGTGGGCCCAAGCAATACTGAACTTTGTACACAGCCGGCCTACACTGGACAATAGAAACCATGTCGAAGAAAGGAGGCTGGCAGACATTGAAGGAGGCCAAAGAAAGATGGCAGAGACAAAATGCAGTGCTGAAAGGAACTCCTTCTCTCCTAACGTTTTTTTCCTCCAGTCTGGTGGTGAGGAAGTCCAGGAGAATACCAGTCTAAGTGAACCTGCTGCACCTCTTGTGCCTTCTCTAGCTGCAGTCTCACCCCACTTCGAAGACTTTCCCAGTGACAGTAATACAAAAATACCCTTCTCCAGCAATCCAGGCGAGTGGGACATGACTTCTCAAGATCTCATTGCATATTGGACTGAGAAGGGCCCATAGAAATGCCAGGATGTAGATGCTGATTTTTCACTGACAAAGCAAGAGTACCCAGATCAGAACCGTTATCTGACCAAATCAATGTTTGAATATGTGAAGCCTAACAAACAGATTGGCAAGTGAGAATGGCTCATTAGTCGCCTTCTAAGAAGAAAGTGAACTTGTTTTTATTGCCGCCTGTTTTCTGATGCCAGAAAGTGGGGAACGTTCTGTCAAGGCTTCCATGATTGGAAGAATACTCTATACGTTATGTGACGGGGCAAGGCCAGATGGCTATAGAAAAGTAGTGAAAAACAGGTATGTTAGTCCCAGGCTAAACAAATCCCTGTTACCATAGTAACCAAATGGCACTTGCTTCAGGTTAATCAAGACACCCAGGACCAATTAAGGTCCTTCCAGAAAGCAGTGGAGACAGCTAGGTTGATTGGGACACCTGAAGCCAATCAGGGGCTGGATGAAACTAGTTAAAAACCTCCCACTTAGTCAGGTGGCCCCGCATGTCAGGAGCTGTAGGAGGAAGCTGTGCTGTTGGAGAACCTGAGCACTACACACCATATCAGGCACAAGGAAGGAGGCCCCGAGGTAAGGGTGAAGTGGAGCTTGAGGAAGTGGGGGATGCTGTGGGGAAGTAGCCCGGGGAATTGTACGCGTCCTGTTTCTAAAAAGGTCGGCTACTATAGCTGATAGCATTAGGGTCCCTGGGCTGGAGCCCGCAGTAGAGGGTGGGCCCAGGCTCCTCCCCACCCCCGATTAATCACTGAAACTGGGAGACAACAGAGACTGTGCAAGAGAAGATAGTTTCTTCTCAGCTCCCTTGCTGGCTTATGATGAAAATGGTTCAGTAGGCTGTGACCCTTGGCCTCTAGAAAGAGAAGGGCTACGTGGAGGGTCACAGTGAGCCTCGGAGGCTAGCAAATCCACCAGGAAAATGTGGGACCCACGGAGATGAGGACAGAGCTTCCTCACAGTTACAAATCATGCAATGAGTGAGCCTCATACATTGTCAGTTAGCAGTCCCAGCTTCCCCCTGCATCTTGTTGCCTGGACAGATCTGTCTCCCTGCCCTACTTCCACACACTAGTTTCCAGTCCCAGTTCAATCCCACCTCTCACACCTGCTTGGCTACCCTCTATTGTTAGCATGCTAGCTCGATGGAAGTGTAGACGTACCCTTAATCATCGCAGCATGCTCACCAGTCAGTAGAGTACACTGATACATAACTTTTCTGGCAAGTGCAAGAGCTGGTCCCAATGGCATTAGAGCAATGTACATTACACTCGCCCCATTACAGAGTTCCCACTCACTTAGCTGGGCTCCGGAGCCGATACTCACCAATGCACTTCACTGTTGGATCAGTGAAGTTTTGCTTCCCAGAACTAGATGCAAACCCACGTTTGCAGGTGCAGTGGTAACCCCCAGCAACGTTTTCACAAGTTGCAAAAGCAGGACAAGTAGACGAATCCTGACATCTGTCGACTGTGAAGAGAAGAAGGAATCATGTCTTTGAAAGAGAGCAATGGATAACCCTTTACACCTTTTGTTTGACTTCTCCAGTGTGGTTCACATTCATTCACCTAGTTAATCTTGCACTGAGGGAGAAAGAGTGGACCTAACAGAGCAGGTGGCTGAGTTAGGAAGACCAAGGCAGCTGGCCACTCTTCTCAACAGATCAGGCAAAGGATCAAGAAAAGGCCTCCATCCCTCTCCCCTGAAGCCAGGAAAAACAAGAGGACACGGGAACGGTAGGTGTGACACCCTGTACCCCACGTTCACCACTTTTATATGGCTATGATCTATTTTGTACAAAGTATGCCTTTTGTGGTATCATTTGAAAACTCATAATCTGATGAATATTATTATCCTGTTGAAATGTGTGTAATTATAGTACATGTGAAACTGAGATTTTCCTCTCTGATTGTTACTGAAATGTGTTGTAATTCTGGGTAGTACCCATAAACCAGTGTCTCAGAGACAAAGACACACTGGCATGCCAGCAACATGCTAAAGAGAAATCCCCTGGATAATCACAGATTCACCAACTGGGGAGTCCTAAGCAGGAAAATTACAAATCAGCTGAAAGACAGTTTGGCACTCACATACTGCCCATCCACATGACCCAACAAGGGTTTTTTCAATACACAAGGATCGGGGTGTAAGAAGCGGGACAAAACTGTCTGTATCGCCGCTCCTGTCTACCCTATCTCTCTCTGCTTATAACATCAATGAATCCTTGAACAACACTGAACTAAGGGGAGTGGTCCCAGAATGAAAGGAAATCCAGCCTGTGAACTGAGAACTGCCTGCAGCATCTGGTGTGGTGAGAAGGATGTTGGTTTCAAATCTTATTTAGCTTGGTAATGTTTAGGAATTAGCTTGAGGTTTTAACTTTTTAGTTCATTTGTAACCATCTCTGACTTTTGTGCCTTACCACTTAAAATCTCTCTCTCTCTCTCTCTCTCTCTCGTTAATAAACATGTTTTATTGCTTTACCTACACCAGTGTGTTTGGGAAACCTCTACTTGAGATAACAAAGGCTGGGGCGTAAACATTACCCTTTGTTGGAAAGTCAGACTATCTATGAGCTTATAATGTCCAGGGGTCTACTGAGCAGTATAAGATGCACATTTCTGGGGAGCCAAGGCTGGGAATGGAGATATGTGGAGGTTTCCCTGTATCTATTCATGAATGGCTGGGACATCATTCATGTAAACATCTGGGAGTAATTTTACAGGCTAGTGGCTGTGCATGAGGAGGCCAGGAGTAGCTGGTCTGACAGTAAAGCATCATAAAAGGAACACGAGGCTAGAGAGTAAAGGGGACACAGCAATTCAGGTTGCACCCTGGGGAATTTCACAGTAGGAATAAAGGATGGGAGTTGCGGGAAGGGAAGTTCTAATCCTGTGAACAGGCTACAGTGAGTTTTAGTCCAGAAACAGACTAATCCCCTGCTAGGGTCACCGCTTTGTCTTAAGATCCATGTCCACCACCAGCAGCAGCAAGAAATAACTTTGAAGGGTTCTGGTTATGTTGCTATCAGTAAAGATCTTGACTCCGGTGCTCAATGCATGGCCATCATTGCAAGCATAAAAGTAACTCCAAAGGTCATGGTGTGAGTGGCCTGGCAAGGCCAAGATTTCCTGCTGGGACACTTACCCACGCCTAGGAAGTCATGCAGAACTGACGGAACGAAGCCTGGCCAGGTGCCGGGTGGGGAGTCAGAAGAGCTGGAATCTTGGCTCCCATTCCAGGCTCTGGAGGGGAGTGTCCACTACTGGGCACAGACTCTTCTGCCTGCTCATACCTAAGCTCGGCCCCTTCAGCCACAAACCCCACTGCACATGTCCCTCTCCCAGTGCTGTCTCTTCCCATCCCTGGCTCTTATCCCCGTTCCAATCTGAATGCCTCAGGTGTCTCATCCCAGTCCTGGTCTCCTTTCACAGCCAGTTCCAGTTCCCCTGCATCTCGGCTCCTCATTCCATTTGTCTCTCTCCTCCTCTCTTAGTTTCTAGCTGTGCCCACTTCCAGCCCCCCAACATTCCCCAGTCCCACAGAGTCCCACTGTCCCTCCCCAGATAATTAATCCAATCTCATTGTTGGTCTCCCAGCCCAGCTCCTTGACCCAATCTATTTATGTGGCCAGTCCCATCTTCCCCCTGCATCCTGTTGCCTGGACAGATCTGTCTCCCCACCCTACTTCCACACACTGGTTTCCAGTCTCAGTTCCTTCCCACCACTCGCACCTGCTTGGTTACCCTCTGTTGTTAGCATGCTAGCTCGATGGAAGTGTAGACGTACCCTTAATCACTGCAGCATGCTCACCAGTCAGTGGAGTACACTGATACATAACTTTTCTGGCAAGTGCAAGAGCTGGTCCCAATGGCATTAGAGCAACGTACATTACACTCGCCCCATTACAGAGTTCCCGCTCACTTAGCTGGGCTCCGGAGCCGATACTCACCAACGCACTTCACTGCTGGATTAGTGAAGTGTTCCTCCAAAGAACTAGATATATACCCACGTTTGCAGGTGCAGTGGTAGCCCGTGGTGATGTTTTCACAGGTTGCAAAAGAAGGACAAGTAGTCGAATACTGACACATGTCATCTGTGAAAGGAAGAAGGAACCATGTCATTTAAAGAGAGCAACAGATAACCTTTTGCACCTTTTGTTTCACTTCTTCAGTGTGGTTCATGTTCATTCATTAAGCTAGTTAATCATGCAAGGAGGGAGAAAGAGTGGACATAACAGAGCAGGTGGCTGAATTGGGAAGACTAAGGCAGCTGGCCACTCTTCTCAACACATCAGGCAAAGGATCAAGAAAAGGCCTCCATCCCTCTCCCCTGAAGCCAGGAAAAACAAGAGGACATGAGAACGGTAGGTGTGACACCCTCTACCCCATGTTCACCACTTTTATATGGCTATGATCTGTTTTGTACAAAGTATGCCATGTGTGGTATCATTTGGAAACTCAATCTGATTAATGTTATTGTCCTGTTGAAATATGTATAACAAAAACTGCACGTGAAATTATGAGATTTTCCCGTATGATTATTACTAAAATAGGTTGTAATTCCTGGGTAGTCCTCATAAGCAAGTTCCTCAGAGACAAGGACAGACTCGCTATCCAGCAACATGCTAAAAGAAATCCCCTGATTAACTGGAGATTAAGCAACTGGAGAGTTCTCAAAAGGAAATTTACAAATCAGCTGAAAGACAGTTTAGTGCTCAAATACTGCCTACCCACAGGACCCAGCAAGTGTATTTCCAGCACACAAGGATTGAGGTATAAAGAGCAGGACAAAAATGCCTTATCTCTCTGCTTATAACATCAATGAATCCTTGAAAAACACCTAACTAAGGGGAGTGGTCCCAGAATGAAAGGAAATCCAGCCTGTGAACTGAGAACTGCCTGGTGTGGTAAGAGGGATGTTGGTTTCAAATCTTATTTAGATTGCTCAAATTTAGAAGTTAGCTTGAGGTTTTATCTTTTTATTTCTTTTGTAACCAATTCTGGCTTTTGTGCCTTACCACTTAAAATCTCTCTCTCTCTCATTAATACTGTTTTATTTAAACCATTTTGTTTCACTGAAGTGTTTGGGAAACCTCTACTTAAGATAACAAAGGCTGATGCATAAACATTACCCTTTGTTGGAAAGTCAGACTATCTATGAGCTTATACTGTCCAAGGGTCTACTGAGGAGTATAAGGTGCACATTTCTGGGGAGCCAAGGCTGGAAGGATACACCTGGGTTCAGATCTGGAGTATTTTGTCCATGTTTCTTGGCATCCACTTACCATCGCTGGTGAAACATTGAGTCCCCGTGAAGCAGACGAGCCAGCAAAAGCCTGAAAGAGGAAAAACAACCAAGGATGCTCTTACTGCACTGGGTTTTAGTGCTGTTATCCTGTAGGAGGCTGCGTGGCCTAGTGGATAGAGCAGTAGGCTGGGAGATCAAGGTATTATTTCTGGCTCAGTCACTGACCTGACAGTTGACCTTGGACAAGTCCTTACCCCTCTCAGTTTCCGCTTGGTCCATCTTTTCTATTTAGACTGTAAGTTCAAGTCATTGTGTCCCTACAGCGCCTAGCAGAGAAAGGCTCTGATACTGGTGGAGACCCCCAAGCATGGCTGAAATATAGTGTATAGATAATAAAAGCAATTTGGGGGGATTTTCAGAGGATCAAACCGTCCTCATGGGGAGGATGGGGACCTGTAAACCAGTAAGGTTGGAAGGATTCAATTTTTATTGGTAGATGTTGGTAAACGTCAATTTCGCCATACAAACCGAAACCCATAAAATAATATTTCCATCAATAACTATTGAAATTGACCGATAGGAAAAATAAGAAAAATGCTGCTTGAGAACTTATTACGGTTTGATTTCAGGATCTTTACTGTATATATTGTGACTTGATATTGACAATTTGTGTTTTAACAATTACAGAGCTTTAACTTTTTGAATCTCAAGGTCTACTGTCATTAAACAAATATTGGCTGACTTCCCCCATGGCCTGACCCCTCCATAGTTTCCCACAACCAAGAAAATTGTAACTGAAATTAAAAAAAAAAAAATCAAGTTGTGCTCAGGCTACAAACCAGTGTGGCTCTATTGACTTTAGCAGAGCTACAGCAATTGATGAGCTGGCCTCAGTCGTTAAACCCAAAGGGAGCTTTGCCTGCGCTAACACTGAGTGAGGACACTCAGGTTTGTCTCGTTCCTACGCCTACACTGTAAGAGACTGACTCACTTCTCCTATTACCTAATATCCCCACTGCACATTTATCAGATCATCTCAGAACACAGTGTGAAAGCCACTTCCTTGTAACCTGCTGCCGTAGTACTGCTGTGAATCAACTGACCCTCTGCTACCTTCATTGAAACCTGAGCCTCAGATACATGGTTTGGATGCCACCATCAGAAGCCCAACTGCTCAGCAAAAACCCCTCTGGAGCTGGGAACGCAGGAGGAATTCTTAGAAGTTTACTTCTGTTCGCTGCACTCTAGGCACCAGCCTACCAAGCACATGCTTGGGACGGCGCCTTGGGAGGGGGCGGCACCGGCCGTGCCATTGGGGGGGGTGGAGATTAGGGCAGGCCGCGCCGTTGGTGGGGGCTCGGGTCGCGCCGCTCGGGAGGGGGGCGGGGCCTCAGGCGGCGGGCCGCGACGCTGGGGGGGGAGTGCTCGCGCCACTCGGGGGGCTTGGGCCGTGCCGCTCGGGGGGGCTAGGGCGGCGCTCCTCTGCTCGGGGAGGAGGGCTCGTGCCGCGCCACTCAGGGGGGCGGGGGCTAGGGCCGCTCGGGGGGCTCGGGCTGCGTCGCTCTGGAGGGGAGGGGGGCGGGGCTAAGGCCGCGGGCCGGGCGCGTGGCTTGGGGGGGCTCCGGCGGCTCTTCGTCTCCCCCGGGGGCGGGGGCTCGGGCTGCGGGCCGCCTCCCTGGGGGGGGGCGGCGCTGCGCTGATCGGGGGGCGGGGACTGGGGGCTGGGGGCCGCGCCCCTGGGGGGGGCGGGGGCTCGGGCTGCGGTCGGTGCCGCTCGGGGGGGGGGGGGCCGGCAGAATAGCTAGAGCCGGCCCTGGCTGCACTGCAGCAGCCCCAGAGAATGGCTACTTAATGCTTCCTCTCCCACACTCAGCTGGAACTAAGAAATGCAGAGGCACATGGTAAAGATAAAGGGACCAAACCTTTTTGGATCAAAAATATTTTCACCTGATCCTTATTTTACCCCCAACGGATTCAGCAGTTTACAATAGAACAACGGGTCATGCCCGGCACAATAGAAGCAGAGGAGCTCCCAACCCTTGGCCATGGGCTTTTCCCAGCTCTCACCGCTTTGTGTTTGCGATCCAGCACTGTGCAGCCCATTACATGAGGTATTTTCCCTTGTGGCTGTAAGATGGCTGGACGTTAGAGGAAGGAGGATCTGGAACAGGTTTCCAATAGGACTAGTGGTGGCAAATAACCCAACTAGTCTGAAGATGGAATTCACCCTAGTCATATAATTCTGTTCTATGATGAGACCGTATACAACAGCAGAGGCCTGGACTCAATGACCCAGATGGTCCCATGTCCTAAGGAAGTTTTACTGACTAAATCCACCATTTGTTATATGGCTTCTCTGAGTTGCATCATGAGTTACACAGCGGTTCTCAAACTTACCAGACTACTGCACCCCTTTCAGGAGCCTGATTTGTCTTGCGTACCCCCAAGTTCACCTCGCTTAAAAACTACTTGCTTACAAAATCAAACATAAAAATACAAAAGTATCATAGCACGCTGTTACTGAAAAATGTCTGACTCTCATTGTTATGATATCACTATAAAATAAATCAATTGGAATATAAATACTGTACTTACATTAGGGAATAGTACATAGAGCAGTATAAACAAGCCATTGTCCGTATGAAAATTTAGTTTGCACTAAGAGCAGGAGTACTTGTGGCACCTTACAGACTAACAAATTTATTTGAGCATAAGCTTTCGTGGGCTACAGCCCACTTCTTCAGATGCATAGAATGGAACTTATATTGAGGAGATATATATAAACATACAGAGAGCATGAAAAGGTGGCAGTGGTCTTACCAACTCTGAGAGACCAATTGAGTAAGAGAAAAAAACTTTTGAAGTGATAATCAAGATAGTCCAGTACAGACAGTTTGATAAGAAGTGTGAGAATACTTACAAGGGGAGATAGATTCAATGTTTGTAATGGCTCAGCCATTCCCAGTCCCTATTCAAGCCTAAGTTGATTGTATCTAGTGTGTACTGACTTCGCTAGTGCTTTTTATCTCACCTGTTGTAAAATTAGGCAAATATCCAGATGAGTTGAAATACCCCCTGGAAAACCTGTGCATACCCCTAGGAACAAGACTCTCAACGCACGCAGACAACTCAGCCTGCTTGTGTCTTTCTTATTCTGTCCTCCCACCCCACCTCTGCTCTTTACCCTCCTTCTCTCTAGCTAAGGCCCTAATCCTGCGATGATCATCATATTAGGAGATCCCTACGCCCATTAAAGTCAATTGGACTCCATAGGGGGCTCCTTTCAGAATCAGGGCCAAAAAGAGCATAATCCCTTCAGGGTGGGAATTGTCTTTTGCTATTTAGCTTTACAGCACTTAGCACAATGGGGCTCTAATCTGCCAGGTGCAGCTGTAAGAATATCAGTAACGTGTTGATTCACAAGCCATAAGAAAGAATTCATAATCGACATGGAATGATAAATAGCAAAGGATTCAGTATGATAGGTAGCACACGGACTTGCTTATTAGCTAGTAATGACTAATAATAAATCTACACCAGGCCTAGCCACCAGCGTATTCATAGATTTAGAGGCCAGAAGAGATCACTGATCATCTAGTCCAGAGGCCGGCAGCCAGCACGTCCCTCAGCCCGCACCGCTTCCAGCAGCTCCCATTGGCCTGGAGCAGCGAACCGCGGCCACTGGGAGCCGTGATCGGCCAAACCTGCAGACATGGCAGGTAAACAAACCGCCCCGGCCCGCCAGGGGCTTTTCCTGCACAAGCGATGGAACAAGTTTGGGAACCACTGCATTAGAACAATTTACCAATGGTCGATTTCCCATCCCTGACGATTTTAATATCAAGATTGGACGTGTTTCTAAAAGATTGGCCTTAGGAATTATTTTGGGGGTAGTTCTCTGGTCTATGTAGACAGGAGGTCAGACTAGATGCTCACACTAGTCCTGTCTGGCCTTAGAATCTGTGTTTCTTTAACTTTATCAGTGATGATTTTATGTTTTCTTCCAGGTCATTGATCAAATGAGTGTTCATTTCAAGAGTCACAGATCTCGGCCGAATGCCTATCAGTGAAGGGCCCTACAGAGAACCCAACACAATTATTATGGCAGCAGCCGGTCAGGGACCCTTGTGCTGGGCGCTGTTTGAACAGAGAATAAAGACAGGTTTCCTGCCCCAGAGAACTTAAGCTAAGGTTCTTTTTTGCCAAGCCCCCTTGGAAGAAATAACCCAATTCCTTTCAAACTTACCCAGAAGGTGGGAGATGAGCTGCTTCATGGTGGCCACTGCCTTCTGCAACAAGACAAGAATACCGCATCTACTCTGTCCTCTTGTGATTTTTCTCAGGGGAAGTTTGCTGAGTGACACAGTTTTTACCGGGGCTTTTTATCACAGTTCCGTATCTCAACTGTGTCTCTCTTGGAACAGATACACCTCCCCTGCCCACGATGGCCTCTAAGCATCTAGCTAATGTTTGTTATGAGGGTAAACCTACCTCCAGTGATGCTGGAACTAGGGGTGCTGCCATGCCCTTCAGGTTGAAGTAGTAATAACAAACACCAAATACATGTTTCAGAATGACTCATCCACTCCATTGGCTCCATTGGCCAAACCAGACAGCTTCTATGCAAAAGAATAAATGCAAACAAATCAGACGTCAAAACCAGTCAGAGAACACTTCAATATCCTTGGTCACTCGATTACAGACCTAAAAGTCACAATTATTCAACAAAAAACTTCAAAAACAGACTCCAACGAGAAACTGCAGAACTAGGATTAATTTGCAAACTGGACACCGTTAAATTAGGCTTGAATAAAGACTGGGAGTAGATGAGTCATTACACAAACTAAAAACTATTTCCCCATGTTAATTTCCCCCTACTGTTACTCACACGTTCTTGTCAACTGTTTCAAATGGGCCACCCTGATTATCACTACAAAAGGTTACATTCTCCTGCTGATAATAGCACACCTTAATCAATTAGTCTCATCAGAGTTGGTATGGCAACACCTATTTTTTCATGTTCTCTCTCTATATATACATATCTTCCTACTGTATTTTCCACTGCATGCATCTGATGAAGTGGGCTTTAGCCCATGAAAGCTTATGCTCAAATAAATTTGTTAGTCTCTAAGGTGCCACAAGTACTCCTCATTCTTTTTACCAAATACATGGTTTCCATCAGCAGCACCCCGCTTCCCACTAGAAAAATAGTTCCAGCTCCCTTGCCTACCTCCCAGCAATCTACAGGAAGGAAAGTAGCAGGGGAAACTGTGCTCCTTGCCTTTCAGGAACTGAAACTGGCTAATAATTGTAGTGGGTTGTGAAGGCTTTAAATAACCTCATGGATGGTTCCTGGGAACCACATGTAACATTCTATAGCTTGGGGGAACGCCCTGTAACCCCCATATTCTTCATTTTTATATAATCGTGATCTTACATATAAAACAGGCCTTGCAAGGTATCAGGGGAAAGGTTACGCTCTGCTGAAAGTCATTTCTCTATCTATATATGTATAGCAGGGGTCGGCAACCTCCGGCACGTGTGCCGATTTCTCATGGCACGCGGCCCCACTCAGCCCCACTCAGCACCCGCTGCTGGCCTGGGGGATGGAACCCCAGGCTGGCAGTGGGCTGAGACCCCAGCTGGCAAGAATCCAGCAGCCGAAACCCCAGAGCGGGGGCGGGCTGAGCTGCTCAGCCTGCCACCGCTCTGGGGTTTCCACCACCAGCTCCTGCCAGCCGGGGTCCTGCCGCCGGTCCCACTCAGCACCCGCTGCTGGCCTGGGGGAAGGAACCCCAGGTTGGCAGCGGGCTGAGACCCCAGCTGGCAGGAGCTGGTAGTGGAAACCCCAGAGCGGAGGTGGTCAGCCCACCACTGCTCTGGGGTTCTGGCTGCTGGCCCCTTGCCAGTCGGGGTCCCTGCAGCCCCACTCACCTTGCTTCCAGTTTGGGTTCCAGCACAGGCCTCCTGCCAGACAGGATCCAGGCTTCCGGCCCTGCTCAGCCCTACCGGCCGCCAGCTCCACTCACCTCAGCTGCTGATCTGAGGTTCCAGCTGCTGACCTCCTGCCAGCTGGTTATCAACTTATAACTCAGAAGCCTGTGTGCAGCTGAAAGTATCTAAATAGGTGCCACCAGACACTGGAAAACTCAGCAAGGAAAAGCCAGGGCAAGGATCACACTAAACTAATAAGATCTGCATTTTAATTTAATTTAAAATAAAGCTTTTGAAGCATTTTGAAAACCTTGTTTACTTTACATATAACAGTAGTTTGGTTATATATTATTAAAGTGACCATACGTACTGGTTTTTTGGACATTGGTCTGGTTAGTCGTGAGATGTAACCAGTACAGTTTAGGACTACAAAATCAAAAAATATTAATTTATCAAAAGATTGAGTACATCAAATCAATCCTTGATAAACCAGCCTAAATCAATTTTATTAATTTATTCTAGCTTTAGTTTTATTTTACACGACGGTTCTTGTCGTCGGATCTCGGCAATACTCGGCATGTCCTGGTTTTAAATTTGAAAAAAATGGTCACCTTATATATTATAAACTTATAGAGAGACCTTCTAAAAACATTCAAATGTATTACCGGCACAGAAAGCCTTAAATTAGAGTGTATACATGAAGACTCGGCACACCACTGCTGAAAGGTTGCCGACCCCTGGTGTATAGCATTAATGCACATGAAGTTATGAGAATTGTGTGTATGGTTGTCACTAAAACATGCTGTAAGTTGAGGAATCAGCCAGAGATTCTGTCCCCAGAGTCAACAGCAAGGAAAGTAACTAACACCAGGGCGGGGTGTCAAACAACCCATCAACAGCCATTGTCCAGGAAGGGAGCTACAATGCGATGACTCACCTGCATGAGGCCACACCAGGGGAACTGCTCAGCCCTGCCTGGAGACTCAGCAAGGCCCCCCCAGACATGCCTGGACTTGTGCTCCCCAAGCACATGGGACGGAGGGTATAAAACAGAACCCAGTGGCCACATGCTGGGTCTTTCTCCTTCACCCACCTCTGCTGCAAGCAACAAGGACACTCTGAAGACTCCAACTGAGGGAACTGGCCCAGATTTCAAGGGTGAAACCTGTGCAGTGGTGAGCTGGAGCCGGTTCCCACAGGTTCCCAAGAACCGGTTGCTAAAATTAGACCTCTGTGGAGAACTGGTTGTTAGAGGGCCAGGGGGTGGGCAAAGAACTCCAGCCCGCGGGCCGGACCATCCTGTTGCTCCCAGGATTCCCAGCTGGGGAGGCTGAGGATCCCCCGGCCCTTCCCCTGCTTCCCCACAGCTGCAGCGTGGCCAGCCACCGGCACCAGCTGGGCAGCTCAGCTGAGCTCCGGAGTCGTCCTGCTGCCGCTTTTTGAGAGGCCCGGCAAGGTGGTGGGCGTGGGGGAGGGTGTCCTGCTGCAAGCTCCAGGGCTGGCCAGAGGGGAGGGGAGGGGGCAAGTGGGGCAATTGGCCTGGGCCCTGCAGAGGCCCCCGGCCCCAAGAAGATCTCTCCCCCGGGCCCTCCCCTGCTTCCCCCCACCTTAAATCAGAACTTTTTATTGGGACTGGTTGTTAAGATTTTGGCAGCTCATCACTGAATCTGTATACTATGAACCGCAATATCCAGCGGGGTGAGAAAAACTGCTTCATCTAAATGTTGCCCAGTCTAATAGGGTCAAGAGTTCAGATGCGTGCTTATATTTTGTTTTGGTAACTAACTCTGACCTTTTTGCCTATCACTTTTGCCTTTCCTCCTGGAGTAGGAAGTCGTTCTGGGGCTCGGAGCTGACTGTACAGCTTATAGAAAGGGAAACAAAGACTCTGTGCCCCATCTCGATTTTAAACCAGCCCTTTTAGGTTGTAAAGTTGGCAGAAATGGCCATCCTTTGTAAAGGTTCCGTGGTCAGGGGGCCTCGCTAGCTGGAGTACGGGTCCTGCATCCCCCTGCTCCCGGAGTGGAGGGCAAATCAGGGGCATGACCAGAGTACATTACACTGCAGCTTTTCCCTGCTACCCAGGAGGCTACAGGTTGTAGCATAAGTTGGAACAGCCTCAAGGCTGCTCTAACTTACACCGAGGGTTTGGCAGAGTTCTGAATGGCCCCAGAATAGAGGGAACACAACATTTCTTCTGACTTAGCTGCTGCAGGGTCTCCCCTTACAAGCCCTCCTCTGCTCTGGAATGACTCTCACTTCTGGATAGGTCTGAAGTAGAAGTCATGGGGCCCAACTGGGCCAGCCAGACAGGGGTCTAGCACCTGACTGCCAGCGTTCCTGCCACTGCCCTAGGCCCTGTGTTCGCAGCACTATGCCTCAGAGGACCTGAGGTAACACATCACAGCGGATCGCGTGCTCGGCTGCTAGGGGACAGCTGTGGAGACCAAGAACCCTGGTGGGGCGAACAATGGGAAGTTGGGGGGGGGGAGAGAAGAGGCGACATACTATGAATCCCCATCCACCCAGCACAGCGAGGGTTAACACATCATGCAGCACCAATCTCTCTGCTTTATCCCTGCAGCTTTCTGCTGCCTTATCTCCCTGCCAGAGCTCAGTTCCCCTCCTTGGTTTCTCACAGCAGCCTCTTCATATCACCCTGGTGCAGGATGGTGACCCTTCTTGTGAAAACTTCCCCTTTGAAGCCACAAGCCAGGGTGCCAAGAGCTGCCTGCCCATGCATGAGAACCAAGAAACACCCGGAGGCTAAGGGTATATCTGCATTGCAAGCAGAAAGTGTGACCGCTGCACTTCGAAACACCTCTGAGCTGACAGTCGAGTCGCCCCCGAACCCTCCGGCACACCGTTCCGGCACTTCCGTGGCATCTTCAGTACTTGCATTCCAGCCCATCACTCCCTGATCTGAGCAAGCTTTACCTGGCTAGATCACAGCTAGCTCGAGTATTAAAAGCAGTGACGTCCCAGCAGCATGGGCCGCGGCTGCTCAAACATGTACCCTCAGTCCTGGGCAAGCAGCAGGCAGCCACCTGCTCCTCGCGCTAGATAGACAAAGCAGCTGTTGTATGTCTGCCCATGCTGCAGTCCCATATCCCCAGCTGCAGCATAGACATACCCTGAGGTACGTCTCCCCCTGGCCCATTGGACTGTAATGCACCAGGATCGCTGCTGGGTCCCTTTTCAGCAGTAGTTCTAAAAGCGCTTAGATGGCCTCCTACTGCCCAGTTGAACAGCTTGCTAGTAGCTGGTGCCATAATCCACCACAGGCCGGGGAAGGTATAACAGTTCCTGGAGGTCAGGGCCATGGCTGGCTGTTAGCCAAGACAGCTAAGCCTCCGACGGCCAGAACTGGGACTGGCTGTCAGGGGATGGATCGCTGGCTAATTGCCCTGTTCTGTTCCTTCCCTAGGACGCGTCTGGCACTGGCCACTGTCAGAGACAGGTCACTGGGCGAATGGACCATTGCTCTGACCCACTGTGACCGTTCTTGAGGCAATCCCATGCTGAGGGGGGAGGGGGCTGGTGGCCACATGAGGTTGGGGTCCAGGCACAGTCACACCCTGTTGGTGGCAGAGGGGCAGCAGCACAGGGGTGCAAAGCAGCAGGGGCAGTTGCACATGTGGGGTGCACACTGGGCCCAACAAGATCATGGACCAAAAAACCAAGCTCTCCAAGAGTGGGGGGGGGGCGTAGCAAAGACAGGACTCTGCGTGGATGCCAGTAAAGAGGGGTCCTGTATTGAGCTGCTGGATACAGACCCACTGGTTCCCTCAGGCACTCTAGCTCCCAGACTGTACTTCCTGATGTCACCATTAGGCGTCTCTCCAAATCCTGGCTTGCATTAAGCAGCCATGGGGCAGAGCGCAGGCTGTACTGAATTCATAGGACAGCACTACTGGGCATGCTCGACAGCACCCCCTTGCTGTCAGGGAGCACTAGGAACTGCACTTAGACCAAGCATTGTGGGGATTTGGGATGTGGTTGCTTGTGCCCCATTTCCAGCCACTAGAGGGAGACACAATTGAGCCTGTCTATTTTAGGGCGTAGGAACGAAACCACTCAAGAAGGTGTTTTAAAAAGACACCACAAAGTCATGCATTCAAAATCAAACTCATTTTACAGTATTGAAATGCCGCAGACATGCAAAACCTGCTCAGATTTCAGGGGACTGAAGGATTGGGGGCGGGGGGGAAATGATAAATAAGGAGAAAGGGAATCTCCAAAAAGCAGCAGTGGATTAAGCTATAGCTAGATTAAACTATAGGTGCTATTGGCCCGTGCCTAGGAAGTTTAACCTGTTCTAACCACTAGACCCCACAGCCAGGGATAGAAGAACCCAGGAGTCCTGACTGCCAGCACCCCCAGCTCTAATCCTCACATCCCTCTCCCCTTCCCAGCCCGCTGATTTAACCCTGGGATCACACTCCAGCTGGCAGGTTGGTTTCGAAGTTCTGATCCTGCAAGCACTTTAAAGACGGCAGATTCAAGTTCTGCGATAAGCTTTTCCTTCTCCTGTGGCGCGATGGCGTCTCCTGCCTCCCGGCCAGAACGTCAGCCCTGCAAGGAACGAGAGACACCGGCATGGTTCTGGAGGGGAAAACACAAGCTCCCAAGAGAGTTTTGATATCAGATGAGTGAGATCAGGCCTTCTGTGCACTCGGATTTAACCCAGACTTCAAGCTCCCAGAGTAGCAGATTTCCATGTCTATTGGTGTCACTGGAGCTTCCCCGAATGCTCTGAAGTCTCTGAGGGCTGGTTTGCAGCCAGCTTTTGTGCAAATTTAACTATATCAGTCCAGACATCACGGCTGCCCTGCACCAGGGAGTCCTGACTCCCAACCCCCTTTGCTCTAACCACTAGACTCACCCCACTTCCAGAGCCCGGAATAGAACCCAGGAGTCCTGACTCCCAGTCCAGTGCTGCAACCCTGCCCAGATCTAGCCTTTCGGATGCATCTGGTGAGGGTCGGCAAAAATCACAGGGTCATTGGCTCTCTTACCGCTTTGCTGCTGGTGGCTAAAGTAGACATGGAGACATCGGAAACATAGGACTTGGGTTTGCAGGTGAACCGTCTCTTGTACTCCTCCCGCACCTGGAGATGCAGAGACAGTCAGTGGTGCCGAGAGATCTCTACTCTCTAGGCCATCTCCATTTCTAACGTGCCCAGCACCTCAGCACCTGGGCGTTATGCAAATGAACAAGAGCTGCATCTAATCCTGCCTGATAAAAGGGACTTGAGCCCCTGATGCAGTCATTGGGGCTCATTGGCTGTTATCCATGCGGAGACTTACAGCTATTTATGCTCCTCCTCCTCTATGCCTTGGTACAAGTTAGAGCAGCCTCAGGGCTGCTCTAACACTCGGCTTCCTGTGGCAGCAGAGAATTCCCATAATGCAGTGCACTCTAGACTTCCACCCAATCCACAACCCTGCACTGGAGCAGAGTCTTTACAGGAGATAAGCATGGAAGGGGATTCTCAGGAGGCCTTTTCCCTCGAGTTTAACAGCCCTTCGAGGTGCCAGACTGATTATTTTAGGGAAGTTCTCCAGGGAACTGAGAGGCTAAGTGACTTGCCCAAGGTGTCGACAGCACAGCGTGGAATTGCGCCCAGTCTCCTAAGTGCTCAGCTAGTGCTTCAGCCTCTGGGCCATCTTTTCTCTCCACACAAGGGGCTGCTCCATCGCTTTGTTACTGGGGGAACCCTGGGGGGAAAACTTGGGGGGATCTTGCCCAGTAAAGCGTCGTTAGCCCGCCCTGCTCTCTGCTGGCAGGGGGTCTGCTGAGTCTATCAGGGGACGAAGGGCCCTAAGTGGTACCTGGCGATTGAGGAGACAGTGCACCAGGAAGATGAAGGCTCCCTGCAGGCTGTTGACAACGGTGAATAAATACGCCATGACCGTGGCGGCTGGGCCGATTTGGAGGAGACCGAAAATCCAAGTGCAGCCCAGAATGAAGACTTGGGCGATGGCTTTAAAGGTCAGTAGCCTGTAGAAAGGCAGAGGGAGAGATCCCGTGATGACAGGCCTCTGCAGGGCTGCTGAGTTGGGGGGTCCGGGCCGAAATGGTGAATGCTTCCTAAAGACCCAAGTCTCGCTAAGAGGGGCTGGGACGGATTCAGATCCTGTCTGGATCAGGCAAAAGGAGCCCTGTGACACACTCGCCAGCACTGACTGCAGGCACATAGAAACACAGAGAGAGCTTTGCTTCTATGTGACCTGGCTTTGGGGGTGACTATCCCAGCCGGGCCCCATTGCAGAGGGCAGGTGGGGACAGGATGAGGAAGGTGTCAGTGTGGGGTACACAGCAAGGAGCAGAGCAGGTTTGTAAATCCAAGGTGTCAGAGACGGGGGAAAGCCCCACTGGGAGCAGATCTCCAGCTGGTTCAAATCGGCAGATCCCGTAGAGAGACACCAGCTTCCACCAGCTGAGGATCTGTCCATCCAGGCTACGCAGCAGCCTCACCCTCTCTCCTGCATTCTAGCACCCTGGCCACTCCACGGCTGAGGGACACAAACAATGGGGCATCCAGCACTGCCCTTGGGGGGCCGTCGGCCAGACTGAGGCTCTCCAAGGGCTGTCCCAGCACTCAGGGAGGCTCACAACTCCCACTTCAGCCCAGTTTTTAAAAGAGGGAAACTGAGGCACAGTGACTTGCCCAAAGTTACACTGCCAGTAGCAGAGCTGGGAATGGAACCCAGGAGTCCCGACTCCCAATTCTAACTGTTAGACCCCACTCCCCTCCCCGAGCTGGGGACAGAAGCCAGGAGTCCTGACTCCCACCCTGCCCCCTCCCTCTTACCACCACTGAACTATACTTTGCAGCTCTGCTTTTAAACCAACATTACCTGGTGTCCTTAAGGGTGGACACTTCAGTGTTGAGGCTGGAAAGCTTTCACTGCAGCATCCAGAGGGTTAAGGCAAAAAGGACGGAATTAATCTAGAATCAAAGTAGAGAGGTGGCAAAATTTGCAAATACAAAGTTGCTCAAGATAATTAAGTCCCAGGCAGACTGCGAAGAGCTACACAAGGATCTCTCAAACCCAGGTGACTGGGCAACAAAAAGCCAGATGAAATTCAATGTGGACAAATGCAAAGTTATACACATTGGAAAACAGAATCCTAATGATACATATAAAATGATGGGATCCAGATTGGCTGTTACCACTCAAGAAAGAGATCTTGGAGTCATTGTGGAGAGTTCTCTGAGAGCATCCACTCAGTGTGCAGCGGCAGACAAAAAGCAAAACGAATGTTGGGAATCATTAAGGAAGGGATAGATAATAAGAGAGAAAATATCATATTGCCTCTATATAAATCCATGGTACGGCCACGCCTTGAACACTGCGTGCAGATGTGGTCGCCCCATCTCAAAAACGATATATTGGAATTGGAAAAGGTTCAAAAAAGGGCAACAAAAATGATTAGGGGTCTGTAGCGGCTGCCATATGAGGAGAGATGAATAAGACTGGGACTTTTCAGCTTGGAAAAGAGACGACTAAGGGAGGATACAATAGCGGTCTAGAAAATCATGACTGATGTGGAGAAAGTAAATAAGGAAGTGTTATTCACTCCTTCTCATAACACAAGAACTAGGGGTCACCAGTGAAATTAATAGGCAACAGGTTTAAAACAAACAAAAGGAAGTATTTTTTCCACACAACACACAGTCAACCTGTGGAACTCCTTGCCAGAGGATGTTGTGAAGGCCAAGACTATAACATGGTTAAAAAAAGAACTAGATAAGTTCATGGAGGAAAGGCCCGTCAATGGCTATGGGCAGGGATGGTGTCCCTAGCATCTGTTTGCCAGAAGTTGGGAATAGGCAACGGGAATGGATCACTTAATGATCACCCTTTCTGTTCATTCCCTCTGGGGCCAGGGGACCCAGAGGATTCAGGGGGCCTGGGGCAAAGCAACTTTGGGGGGCCCCTTCCATAAATAAAGTTGCAATACTTTGCCCTGGGGCAAATTACCCCACTTGCCTCCCCGGGCAGCCCCGGGAAAAATAGACATTTAAAACCCTTCTACATCTCGGCACAAACTCAGTTTTGTGAAAACTTCTTCTCAAGTCACTTTTACAAGGTATCACTGGTTCTCAGCATCAGCTAGTGCTAAAAGGCACTAAAGCCCATTAAAAGAGTTGGACAAATATGTTTCATCAAAACTTTTTTTGGATCAAAAACTAGGGGTTTTTAAAAAGCAGAAAAAATCCCGGACAATGTCAGCTTTCCTTCAAAATGTGTTGTGGTTTTTTTTAATTGAAAAGCTGAAATTAGCCTGCCAAAACCTGAACATGTTTTGGGGTTTCAGAAGTGTGTGGCCAAATATTTGCTGCTTGCTGTGTTTGATTGTTTAAAGAAACAAAAAAATTCTGCTTAAAAAAAAATCCAAAACTTTTGAACCACCTCAGCTTGTGACCAAACACCTAAGCCCATCCAGTCAGAGATTTTTCCAGGTTTCTGATATTTTACTGCCTTCCTTGACTCATATCTATCGCCATAACTTTGGATTAATTTAGGTTAGAACATAGGAATGGCCATACTGGGTCAAACCAAAGGTCCATCCATCCAGCCCAGTATCCCATCTACCGACAATGGCCAATGCCAGGTGCCCCAGAGGGAGTGAACCTAACAGGCAATGATCAAGTGATCTCTCTCCTGCCATCCATCTCCAACCTCAGGCAAACAGAGGCTAGGGACACCATTCCTTACCCATCCTGGCTAATAGCCATTAATGGACTTAATCTCCATGCAGTTATCTGCCAGCAGCTACAAGAACAAAAGGTTAACGTGACGTTCACTGAACAACAGCACCCTGGTGCAGCGATTACCATTGATATTAGTGCTACCCAACGGGGCTCCTACCGAGCCACAGAGTGAGGGACAGTCCCTGCCCCTACCAGCACCATCTAAATGATGTGGGGGAAGGGAAACTGAGGCAGCGAAGGGGGATGTGACTCATTTCGGGGAGTTCTCTGGCCTGTGTTCTACAGGAGGCCGGACCACATGATCACAGTGGTCTGGCCATAGAATCTATTAATTTTATTCAAGGTTAAGATCATGCACAGAGGTCAGGAGCAGAGCCACAGAGAGAACCCAGGTGTCCTGCGCTCCAGTCGACTAAATGCTAGAAACATTAATTCATTCATGAAGGACGGCAGCACAGCTGTCGAGACAGATGCCCACTGGTCCAGAGCATCTTTTGCTGGGGCGTGCTGGGACGGACACACACACACACACACACACACACACACACAGTGCTGGTGTAAGACAGGACCTACTCTCTTCACTCCCGTTTTTGCACTCACACAGCAAATTTGTCCTGCAGGTCTAACCACAATACATCAAATTTCCTTAAGGCCGAGAACGCCTTAGATTTGGACTGTTTACTTCTAGGGACTTATAAGGCCCCATCACTGTAGCATTTAACAATCTTTAATCGATTTTGTCTCCCAATGCCCCGGTGCAGCAGGGCAGTGCCATTATCCCCATTTCACACATGGGGAAACTGAGGCATTGGCTTGCCCAGCACCAAGCCTGTAGTAGAGCTGGGACTTGAACCTGCATCTCCCCTAACACATGTTAATGCCCTTCAGGGCCAGATCCCCAGCTCAGGCACTCACTTTTCCTGGCTGCCGTAGCCCTCCGGCATAACCGCCGCCGAGACGGCCACCACCAGGGCGGGGAAGCCGTAGCCGAAGAGGCTCAGGTGCCGCATCTTGGGGCTGTGGGTGCTGAAGTAGTTGACGACCCCAAGGTTGCGGACGGTGAGGAAGAGCATCACGGCCTCCAGGAACATCCAGGCGAAGCAGGCCAAGAAAAGGTAGTGCAGGAGGCCAGCAATGATGGCGCAGGCCAGCTGGGGAGGGAAGAACGCCCGCGTGAGCGCAGAGATCCCAGCTCTGCTTCTACGTGGTTCCCTGGGCTGGCACTTACGGTGACCACTAATGGCGACACTATGCAGAACAGGGCAGGAACTGGTGAACCAGAGAGAACCTCAGGGTCTGTGTCCAGCAGCCCAGCTAAACGTTTGAGCATTGCCTCCACCCTACCACCAGGGGCACTGTAGCCACCACTATCTTCTGCCACACAAATCCCAGCTCAGGGGGGCATTTCAAAGAGCCCACTCGAGGTCTGGGACCTTCAGCCTGCACTAACAAGCACTTCACAGAATCATAGAATCTCAGGCCTGGTCTACACTATGGGGGTGTGTGTGTGTCAAACTAAGGTACGCGACCAGCTACGCGAATAGCGTAGCTGAAGTCGAAGTACCTTAGTTCGGACTACTCACCCGTCCAGATGCCGCGGGACCGAACTCCGCGGCTCCCAGGTCGACTCCGCCACCGCCGTTTGCAGTGGTGGAGTTCCGGAGTCGACCGGAGCGCTTCCAGAGTTCCAACTATCGCGTCTAGATTAGACGCGATAGTTCGAACTCCGAGAAGTCGAACTCTCCGCATCGACCCGCGCGGTGAGTATGGACCTGCCCTCAGGGTTGGAAGGGACCTCAGGAGGTCATCTAGTCCAACCCCCTGCTCAAAGCAGGACCAAACCCAACTAAATCATCCCAGCCAGGGCTTTGTCAAGCCTGACCTTAAAAACCTCTAAGGAAGGTCACTTGCTGTGATGAAGTGGGAATGTTCTTGATGTGTTGTTTGAATGCTGAGTGGGGAGTATTGACCTGGGAAGGTTGCAGGGGAGTTTTGCTGGGACGGCCTGCACTGGGGAAGGGAGCATACCTGAGCATGTAACCTGAGAACCCAGGAGGGCGGTTGGAGGCCAGGTAACACCTCTGCCCGGGACACTGGACAAAGGACACAAAGGCTGGGGGAGGAGCCGAGGGAGAGGCTGAAGGGAGTTTCCCTCTGGAGCTGGCTGAGAAATGGAGAGGGGCTTCCCAACAGGGCTGTGGCCTCCCTGGGGGCCCCAGATGGACCTCACTAAAGGGGGTCCTGTTGTCTGTACCGGCAAGACCCGTTTCGGACTGTGTTCCTGTCGTCTAAATAAACCTTCTGTTTTACTGGCTGGCTGAGGGTCACAGTGAATTGCAGGAAGTGGGGAGTGCAGGACCCTGACACCCCCACACTCCGTCAAGGTCTCTTCTAGTCCTATAATTCTTTCATTTAACAGCCTCTAATGAGCATCCTTGGGCTTGGTTCCCCTGCATGAAACCCACCCCTGGGAATTACCATTGCAAGAAGGGAGTTTGCCCTAGGATCTCATCTCTGCCCAGATGGCCATTGCTAGCTGCATACCCAATAAACGCTCGCTCTTCAAAGTAGGTCAGTATCATTACCCCCATTTTACAGATAGGGAAACTGAGGCACCAAAAGGTGCTTTGCCCAGCATCACCAACAGGCTCAGGGCAGAGCCAGGACTACAACCCAGGTCACCAGAGTCCCCAGGCAGTGTGCTATCTACCAGACTGCTCTGCCTGCCCCGTTAGGCACCACACGAGGGGTGGGGAGTGCTTTACCTGGTGGCTGGGGCTGTCCACCACGGTGAGGAAGAGCAGGTCGGCCAGGAAGAGGCAGAGGCAGACCTGCAGGTGGATGGAGGTGTTCACGTTGCGGATGGAGCGGCACAGGAGGAAGGTGAGGATGGGGAGGAAGAGGCACAGCAGGGAGAGGGCCAGCCCGACGTGGGAGATGAGGAACAGTGGGAAGCCTGCCTATCGGGGAGGCAGGGCAGACGGCTCGTTAGGAGGCCACGCGTCGTCCCACGTGGGGCAGTTAATGCAGATGGGGCTTTGCTAAGAACTCCCCCCGACTCCTGCCTGTGACAGATAATCGCAGCTGTTCCAGGGGAACATGGGCATATAACTGTATAGGGGCCTTTATTTCAACCATAGGGCTCTGGGAGCCAGCAGGGGACCATGGAATGGGGCACCGCCTGTGATCGGCCCATGATGCCCACCTCCAGTGCTCGCCCCAGCCCCTTTGCGCTTTCCCCAGTGCTGCCCCCCATGCTGGGGAGGGGCTTCCCGTAAACATCCCCAGAGCTACCGCGTTGTCCTCCTTCAATCTCTCCTATCCCGAGAGGATGCCCGACTGCCCCCAGCAAAGCCCGCAGCCTCGGTCTGCGAGCACGGGCCCGTTACCGTTATCTCCCCCGATGCCATGAGGATGGCCAGGTTGGAGACGTGATTGCAGCTGCACGTGGTGTGAGTGGCGTTGCTACGCACAACCCTGCACCCTGCCCGAGACCAGCTGCCACGCCGGTCCGTGGCCTCCCACGAGACGCAGATGAGCTTGTCGGGGCTGCTGCTTGGCTGCAAAAAAGGAAAAAGCCAAGAATAACGCAGGTTGGAAAAAACGTACCAGGGGAGCGGGTCAGAGACTCCAGGAGAGCACTTGAGAGGCAGACTAACAGGGGCCGTGCAGACCAGTGGACAGGGTATTAGACTGGAACTCAGGAAACTTGAGTTTTAGTCCTGGCCTGCTGTGTGACCTTGATGGAGTGACTCTCCTGCTCCGTGCCTCAGTTTTCCCTCCCACCCTTTGTCTAGACAGACTAAGCACTTGGCAGCAAGGGCTGTCTCACACGATGAGCCGCTCCTGCCAGAAGGGGGCACTGATTTCAGCCTGTGCATTAGCACGAATACTGAACAGTAGGGCAGAGGGTAAACAGCCTCTCTATCGCTCCCCACAGAGAGTGGGCCACAGAACACACATGGAGTGGTTCTGAAGGGCTCCCAGACTCTGCATCGGCCTTAATGAAGCAGAAGAAAAATCTATCCCTGCTCCTAGTATTAACACCTCGCTCTTCAGTGCTTTCCATCCATCAGTCAAGCCACTTTCAAAAAAAAAAATCACTCTCATTACACCCATTTGACATCTGGGGAAACTGAGGCACAGAGTGAGGGAGGGGGAAATATAAAGGTCAGCCAGCAAGCCAGTAGCAGAACCAGGAGTAGAACCCAGGTCACCCACTAGTGCGCTATCCACTAGGCCACACTGTCTCCCCGTGTTCTTCTCTCTCTCTTCCCCTGTCACTCAAGCCCAATAGCGGGAAATTCATACATCTACTACTGATGGTCGGTTAATGGAGCTGGCCCTTTAGCAGCTGGAGGAGAAATTCAGACTTTCTGATCAAGAAGTCATGAGTTCAATCCCACCTTCCCCTCCAAGGCAGCACCACACTTGAGAAGAACACAAGAATTCCTCCCCACCTCCGAGTTAATTCAATGCAGCATCCCCATCAGAGGAATCAACCCGAACCGCAGTTCATGGAGGGACGTTCCGCCGGCCTTACCATGATGGTCTGGAAGGTGTAGTTTACCAGATCCAGGAAATCGGTCTTGGCCTGGCTGGTCAGGAAGGCACTCACCACCCTGGAATTTATCCGAACTCGCCAGACAGAGGTGGCCCTTTGGCCATGGAAGAAGCTGCCATTCAGGATGGACTCCATGCCCACATAGGAGGCAAACGCCACTCCAGCCCGGGCTGCAAGTATCCCCAAGGAGAAACCAGGTGAATTAGCGGCTTCTTTACCCCGCATTGCACCGGGGGACTCGCAAAGCACTGTACAACTCCCCTGCTTCAGGGCTGGGTAATGTATTGCTTTAGACCCACCCACGGATAAAAACGAGGCACAGAAAAGTAATATGTATCAGAGGGGTAGCCGTGTTAGTCTGGTTCTGTAGAAGCAGCAAAGAATCCTGTGGCACCTTATAGACTAACAGACGTTTTGCAGCATGAGCTTTCGTGGGTGAATACCCACTTCTTCAGATGCAAGTGGTGGAAATTTCCTGGGGCAGGTATATATAAGCAAGCAAGAAGCAAGCTAGAGATAACGAGGTTAGATCAATCAGGGTGGATGAGGCCCTGTTCTAGCAGTTGAGGTGTGAAAACCAAGGGAGGAGAAACTGGTTCTGTAATTGGCAAGCCATTCACAGTCTTTGTTTAGTCCTGAGCTGATGGTGTCAAATTTGCAGATGAACTGGAGCTCAGCAGTTTCTCTTTGAAGTCTGGTCCTAAAGTTTTTTTGCTGTAGGATGGCCACCCTTAAGATCTGCTATTGTGTGGCCAGGGAGGTTGAAGTGTTCTCCTACAGGTTTTTGTATATTGCCATTCCTAATGTCTGATTTGTGTCCATTTATCCTTTTCCTTAGAGACTGTCCAGTTTGGCCGATGTACATAGCAGAGGGGCATTGCTGGCATATGATGGCATATATTACATTGGTGGAAGTGCAGGTGAATGAACCGGTGATGTTGTGGCTGATCTGGTTTGGTCCTGTGATGGTGTTGCTGGTGTAGATATGTGGGCAGAGTTGGCATCGAGGTTTGTTGCATGGATTGGTTCCTGAGCTAGAGTTACTATGGTGCGGTGTGCAGTTGCTGGTGAGAATATGCTTCAGGTTGTCTGTGGGCGAGAACTGGTCTGCCACCCAAGGCCTGTGAAAGTGTGGGATCATTGTCCAGGATGGGTTGTAGATCCCTGATGATGCGTTGTAGGGTTTTAGCTGGGGACTGTATGTGATGGCCAGTGGAGTCCTGTTGGTTTCTTTCTTGGGTTTGTCTTCCAGTAGGAGGCTTCTGGGTACACGTCTGGCTCTGTTGATCTGTTTCCTTATTTCCTCGTGTGGGTACTGTAGTCTTAAGAATGCTTGGTGGAGATTTTCTAGGTGTTGGTCTCTGTCTGTGGGGTTAGAGCAGATACGGTTGTACCTCAGTGCTTGGCTGTAGACAATGGATTGTGTGGTGTGCCCGGGATGGAAGCTGGAGGCATGAAGGTAGGCATAGCGGTCGGTAGGTTTTCGGTATAGGGTGGTGTTGATGTGACCATCACTTATTTGCACCGTGGTGTCTAGGAAGTGGACCTCCCGTGTAGATTGGTCCAGGCTGAGGTTGATGGAGGGGTGGAAGCTGTTGAAATCGTGGTGGAATTTTTCCAGAGTCTCCTTCCCATGGGTCCAGATGATGAAGATGTCATCGATGTAGCGTAGGTAGAGAAGGGGCGTGAGTGGACGGGAGCTGAGGAAGCGTTGTTCCAGGTTGGCCATAAAAATATTGGCATATTGTGGGGCCATACGGGTGCCCATAGCGGTGCCACTGATCTGGAGATATATATTGTCAGCAAAATTGAAATAGTTGTGTGTGAGGATAAAGGCACAGAGCTCAGCAACCAGTTGTGCTGTGGCATCATCAGGGATACTGTTCCTGACAGCTTGTATTCCATCAGCGTGTGGGATGTTTGTGTAGAGAGCCTCTACATCCATGGTGGCCAGGATGGTGTTTTCTGGAAGGTCACCAATGCATTGTAGTTTCCTCAGGAAATCAGTGGTGTCACGGAGATAGCTGGGAGTGCTGGTAGCATAGGGTCTGAGTAGAGAGTCTACATATCCAGACAGTCCTTCAGTGAGAGTTCCAATGCCCGAGATGATGGGGCGTCCAGGATTTCCGGGTTTGTGGATCTTGGGTAGTAGATAGAATAACCCTGGTCGGGGCTCTAAGGGTATGTTGATTAGTTCTGGTGTTAGTGTAGGGAGTGTCCTGAGTAGATGGTGCAGTTTCTTAGTGTATTCCTCAGTGGGATCTGAGGGAAGTAGCCTGTAAAATTTAGTATTGGAGAGTTGTCTGGCGGCCTCCTTTTGGTAGTCAGACCTGTTCATGATGACAACAGCACCTCCTTTATCAGCCTCTTTGATTATAATGTCAGGATGGTTTCTGAGGCTGTGGATGGCATTGCGTTCTGCACGACTTAGGTTGTGAGGCAAGCGATGTTTTTCCACAATTTCTGCCTGTGCACGTCGGCGGAAGCATTCAATGTATAGGTCCAGACTGTCATTTCGACCCTCAGGAGGAGTCCATGTGGAGTTCTTCTTCTTGTGCTGTTGGTGGGAGGGTAACTGTGTATCCGTGCGCTGTTCAGTGTTGTCCTGAAAGAATTCTTTGAGTCGGAGACGGTGAAAGTAGGCTTCCAGATCACCGCAGAACTGTATCATATTGGTGGGGGTGGCAGGGCAGAAAGAGAGTCCCCGAGATAGGACAGACTGTTCTTCTGGGCTGAGTGTGTGGTTGGCTAGATTGACGATATTGCTGGGTGGGTTAGGGGTACCACGGTTGTGGCCCCATGTGGCAGGTAGGAGTTTAGACAGCTTACAGTCCTTTTTCCTTTGTAGAGAGGTGAAGTGAGTAATGTAGATCTCCTGTCTTATTTTAGTGAAGTCCGTTTGTATGGAAGTTTGGTTATTGATGAGAGTCTCCAGGTTGGACAGCTCTTTTCTGATGTTTTCCTGTTTGCTGTATAGGATGCTGATCAGGTGGTTCCTCAGTTTCTTCGATAGAGTATGGCATAATCTCTCACTGTGGTCTGTGTAGTATGTAGATAGTAGTGGATTTTTTACCTTTAGTCCATTAGGTATGATGTCCATCCGTTTGCATTTGGAAAGGAAGATGATATCTGTCTGTATTTGTGCAAGTTTCTTCATGAGGTTGATGGATTTCCACTCCATACGGCTAAATGCAGTGCCTTGCATGGTGTCAAGTATCAGAGGGGTAGCCGTGTTAGTCTGGTTCTGTAGAAGCAGCAAAGAATCCTGTGGCACCTTATAGACTAACAGACGTTTTGCAGCATGAGCTTTCGTGGGTGAATACCCACTTCTTCAGATGCAAGTGGTGGAAATTTCCTGGGGCAGGTATATATAAGCAAGCAAGAAGCAAGCTAGAGATAATGAGGTTAGATCAATCAGGAAGGATGAGGCCCTGTTCTAGCAGTTGAAGTGTGAAAACCAAGGGAGGAGAAACTGGTTCTGTAATTGGCAAGCCATTCACAGTCTTTGTTTAGTCCTGAGCTGATGGTGTCAAATTTGCAGATGAACTGGAGCTCAGCAGTTTCTCTTTGAAGTCTGGTCCTAAAGTTTTTTTGCTGTAGGATGGCCACCTTAAGATATGCTATTGTGTGGCCAGGGAGGTTGAAGTGTTCTCCTACAGGTTTTTGTATATTGCCATTCCTAATGTCTGATTTGTGTCCATTTATCCTTTTCCTTAGAGACTGTCCAGTTTGGCACGAGGAAATAAGGAAACAGATCAACAGAGCCAGACGTGTACCCAGAAGCCTCCTACTGGAAGACAAACCCAAGAAAGAAACCAACAGGACTCCACTGGCCATCACATACAGTCCCCAGCTAAAACCCCTACAACGCATCATCAGGGATCTACAACCCATCCTGGACAATGATCCCACACTTTCACAGGCCTTGGGTGGCAGACCAGTCCTCGCCCACAGACAACCTGCCAACCTGAAGCATATTCTCACCAGCAACTGCACACCGCACCATAGTAACTCTAGCTCAGGAACCAATCCATGCAACAAACCTCGATGCCAACTCTGCCCACATATCTACACCAGCAACACCATCACAGGACCAAACCAGATCAGCCACAACATCACCGGTTCATTCACCTGCACTTCCACCAATGTAATATATGCCATCATATGCCAGCAATGCCCCTCTGCTATGTACATCGGCCAAACTGGACAGTCTCTAAGGAAAAGGATAAATGGACACAAATCAGACATTAGGAATGGCAATATACAAAAACCTGTAGGAGAACACTTCAACCTCCCTGGCCACACAATAGCAGATCTTAAGGTGGCCATCCTACAGCAAAAAAACTTTAGGACCAGACTTCAAAGAGAAACTGCTGAGCTCCAGTTCATCTGCAAATTTGACACCATCAGCTCAGGACTAAACAAAGACTGTGAATGGCTTGCCAATTACAGAACCAGTTTCTCCTCCCTTGGTTTTCACACTTCAACTGCTAGAACAGGGCCTCATCCTCCCTGATTGATCTAACCTCGTTATCTCTAGCTTGCTTCTTGCTTGCTTATATATACCTGCCCCAGGGAATTTCCACCACTTGCATCCAAAGAAGTGGGTATTCACCCACGAAAGCTCATGCTGCAAAACGTCTGTTAGTCTATAAGGTGCCACAGGATTCTTTGCTGCATGTATGGTTGGTGATAGTGTTTTTAGTCATTGGGTTAGACCTGACACTCATTGTCCTGTCGTATGGTCTGATTATCAGGGCTGTCCTCAGAATCTCCTCTAAGAAAACCCTCAAAAAGCCCTCAACACCTGCACAGCCCACATCTGTGTGGTGCTGATTTCTTATGTTTCTGTCCTCTTCACCACTCTGACACACCGGTTTGGTCAGGGCATCGCTCCCCATGTTCACATCATCTTGGCAAACCTATGTCCTCCTCCCCACCATGCTTAACCCTGTCATTTATGGGGTTAAAAGTAAAGAGCTTCGTGACAAAGTGGGCAAAAACATCTGCAGAATGTGATTGCTGGGGGCACTGACTTTAAACATGTGTGACAAGAGGGCAAAATGATATCTCCTTGTTAATCATGTGTGTTCGTTCCTAGTTTGGCTGAACACACCATTGTGGAAGTTCACAGTCTGAGAAATTCCTCACACCTAATGTCTTAGCATTCCATCACCAAGCACTGCTCTCTCTGTTGCTGAGTTCCCTCTCTCTGACCATCTCCTGATCTTTCAGTGTCACCCATCAGCTTCCATTCTCTATCCCGCTGTCCCTTGGCCTTTCCGTGAGTTCCAGACTACAGAAGATACTGCAGCTTTCTGAACCAAGGTGACTTTCCTGTGTCAACAGGGTCCTTGTCCGTTAAACTCAATGAAGCCACATTTTCTGATAGTCAAAGAAAAGTAAAGCAACTACAGCACTGCATGAGAATTGTGAAACTGTGTGTTTTTGAGAACTGTAATGTGTTTTCCTAGATTTGGGCGGGTGTTCACGAGAATATGATCAAACCACTAGTAACCATATTTTGTGCACTCAGCCACTATGAACTAACAAGATGAACACCTCATAGTTCAGGGTTAATTGGAAAGCAGGCTTTTAGATGCAAGATCAAAATTCAGGTGGCAGTTTCTGCTAATCAGAATGGGAGAAAGGGAAAGACAAGTAAATAAGTGAGAATCAAAGGTGATAAATGGATAAATACCTTGAGTGTCGATACCTCTGATATTAGACGCTTATTGAAAGGTCAAAAAAGTGATGATCCAGTAGGGGTCGTTATGTGCTATGTGTGTTGTTCAAAATATAAAAGATTAGCTAATTCAGTGCACTTTGGAGCTGTCGTCTGAAGCCATCTTGAGAAACATTTTTCCTAAACACCATTTTAACCCAGCAGGTGAAAAACTGGTCTCTGTGAACCTGCTGTTAATTACTCAATACCGTTCCAGATGTTAGACATAAGCAATAGGTTTAGAGCAGCCCAGATATTTACTTATGTGTTGTTAGTATATAGGCTTGTTTGCCAGCCTGAGATAGAATTTTGGGTTTGACTTTTTGATACTCTCATATCTTACATTAATATGTGTGAAGAAGAATGAACAAAGATTCTGTGTGTTGCATTTCCCACAACCAGATGGGGCTTTTAGTACAATGAGAAAAGCTAAGGGTAGCGCTAAAGTGCTACAGGGTATGGGGGGAGTATAACATATGAGCATACGCTGGAAGGCTGCTGGCTCTTCTCTTGAGGCAAGTCAAACACTAAAAGGCCAAGGAAATGCCAGTTCCTGGCCATATCACAACCTGATTCCTCATCCTTCCCACAGAATACAAAAGGCGTGGGACCAAGACCCTAGATTCATAACTTTCCAAAATGGAACATGACCATAAGTTGCCGAGGGCGTGCGTTGTAGGAATATCTGAGGCTGCTAAGAAGGAGGAAATGGGAACGGGGATTGGGAACACAAGGCAAGGCTCTGCAGCGTCAGAGCTGGGAATAGGACAGCGGGAAACAAGGCTCTGTGGAATATATGCCATGCTCACTGGAAACTAACCCCAACATCACATTGTCTGCACTTCAGATTTCTGCTTTCTGTCTGTGTGACAAGAACAAAGGGTGGGGGTGAAGGGAAAGCCCTCTACCATGTGTGCTTAAATCTAATAAATTGCAATGTTAGACCCCAGCATGCTTACTAGCATTTAATCCTTGATCAGACAGAATTTTGCTGTGTTCCTGTTGTGTAGGTACAAGTGCTGGCAAGCCATGCTGTCTCTGCATTGAACCATTCATTAGAACAGTACAGCATGCACATTCTGTAATGCTGGCTTTAGTAACTCAGGACAATGGCCCGGTGAGGCCGGTGAGGGGAACCAGCCTTAACCAATCAGAATGAAGTAAACAGGTGTATCAATCATATAGTAATAAGTAACCTGTGTGATGTCAATCATGTAATACTGAGTAACCAGTCTGTAAGAAAGAGAATAAAAGCAGCGGTCCGGGACTATCCTGGGACGCCTCACTGCAGCTTTGTCTCGTCTCTGTTTCCCGATACAACATCTGGTGACCCCGACGTGATCCAGACGCAAGACCCCCGACTCATCGGCTGGCTTAGCCTTGGTGCACCACAGCGCAATGCGCTCCCTCGTGAGTATGGGGGGGGATTTATCCATTGAGCAAAAAGATCATGCAAAAGAGTTATTGAAGCTTATCAAACAGGACGGGTGTACTGCAGTATCGTTATGGCACTTGGAGGAATTGCTCCGAGTGATTGAGTATAAGTGCCCATGGTACTCGAACCGAGGCTCCCTAGATCACTCCGATTGGATAAAGATCGGAGAGGCATTGTTTAGGGAACCTCGAGCCGAGATCCAACATATTCTGTTGTGGCAGCACTGTTCAGCTGCGGTGGGGAGATTACGAAAAGAGGCGTCCCCCTCCGCACCTCCCTTGCTCTCGGTAGAGGCATCTCCCGCCTATCCCCGAGTGCTCCCACCAGCCCCTTTTTAGCACCAAAAACTTCTACACCAGTGGTGGACACCCTGGGGCAGAAGTCCCTTCATCAGGGTGCTGTCTGTGCCGCCCTTGCGGCGGCGCGGGCGAGCGGACAGGACCCCTTATTGGAAGAATGGGAGGGAGAAATCCCTTTGATGTTTCCCCTGTCTTATGACCCTCCCAATGAGGCAGGTGAGGTGGTAGCTCAACACTCCACCATCTCGTATTCTATTCTTCGGGAGCTTAACAAAGCGGTACGTGAGTCAGGGCTGCGTTCCACTTATGTGCAGGGTATGATAGAAGGGATCGCTAATAGTTATACTATGATCCCGGAGGACTGGAAACATCTATTTCGTATGATCCTTTCCCCTGCACAGTACGTGGTATGGGATAATGAGTTTAGGTTGGCAGCCCTAGCACTCGGTAACGCGCAGAATACTGCTGAGCAAATATATGGGACAGGAGCTTTTGCCACCATGGAGCAACAATCTATATTGCCCATGGAATCTTTTCACCGCACGGCAATGTGCATTCAGAGAGCCTTTCGGCGCGTTCCAGCCTCTGGCAAGCCCCTTCGATCATTCACAAATGTTAAACAACAAGCTACTGAACCTTATCATCATTTCGCTGATCGCCTCAAGGAGGCTGTTCAACGCCAAATTGACAATCCGGACGCTCAGACGGAACTCCTTTTACGCTTAGCGTATGAGCAGTCCAATGCTGACTGTCGGAAAATTCTCCAAACTATCATTCACCGCCCTAATTATACACTCGCTGACATGTTGCAGGCATGTGCCGAAGTGGGCACTCAGACCCACGCTATGGCACTGTTGGCGGGAGCAATCCGTCAAGGTAACAAACCTACAGGTAACTGCTTTAACTGCCAGCGACCTGGACACTTCAAAAAGGAGTGCCGGGCCCCAGGAGGTGGTGCTCATAAGGGCGGAACTAACACCACCGGGGGCCGTCCTTCTAAAAAGTGCCCAAAATGTAATAAGGGATATCATTGGGCTAATCAATGTCGCTCCTCAACCCCAGATAATTCGGGAAACTTTCGACCGGGCCCCACTCCAGCCCCGGTTTAAAGGAGGGAGCTTTGCCTGCCACAGCTGCTCGACCAGCCACAAAAGGCAGTGCTGGTTTGGATCTTATTAATGCAGTAGATATGCAATCCCCTCTCCCTGGTGACGTACTTCTCATGCCTATGCAGCTTTCTGGTCCGCTTCCCCCAGACACATTTGGGTTAATTTTGCCTCGCTCATCTGCCAGTAGTCAGTCTATTATGATTGTGCCTGGAGTTATCGATTCTGATTACACCGGCATTATCTATGTTCAAATTTGGAGTCACCTTCCCCTCAAATTAAAGGCGGGGGACTCTTGGGCTCAACTGCTAATCTTACCTTACACAGCGCCGGCCGGACCCAGCCAAGCGAGTCGTGCCGGCGGATTTGGTTCTACTCGCGTTAATCTGGAGCAAGGTCTCCTTTTTCATCCACAGATTGCTGCAGTATTACAACACATCCGAACCCACAAACCGACCCGTAAGTATATCATCAACGGTAAGGAGCTCTATGGGTTGCTAGACACTGGAGCGGATGTTTCAGTAGTTGCACAAAAGCATTGGGACCCTTCCTGGCCTTCCGAAGTTTCCCCCTCTGTTTGGGGAGTGGGAGGCCCGCAATCTTCCCGACAAAGCACCAATTGGCTCTCAGTATGGGATAGTGAAGAGGGGCGAGAGGTTGCAAAAATTCGTCCGTGCATTTTGCCAATTGACATTAATCTCTGGGGGCGAGACCTATTGTCTCAGCTGGGAGCCTCCCTAGTGGTGCCATGACACGTCAATGCTCCTCACACACTGCCCTCCCACTGGAATGGAAAACCCACGTCCCAGTGTGGGTTGAGCAATGGCCACTCCCTCAGGAAAAATTAATAGCCCTTAAGGAATTAGTTCAGGAACAATTAACCGAGGGACATATTGAGCCTACTACTAGCCCATATAATACTCCGATCTTTGTTATTAAGAAAAAATCTGGACGCTGGCGATTATTACATGATCTCCGAGCTATAAACAAAATTATGGAACCTATGGGAGCTCTTCAATGTGGGACCCCGAATCCGAATGTTATACCACATGATTATCAGTTAGCAATAATCGATCTTAAGGATTGTTTTTTCTCTATCCCTCTCCTCCCCCGTGATCGAAAGTACTTTGCATTTACTATCCCTGTTTTAAATAATAGTCAGCCAACGGAACGCTACCATTGGAAAGTTCTTCCCCAAGGTATGCTGAACAGCCCCACCCTCTGTCAGTATTATGTGAATCAGTCTCTCTTACCCTTTCGCAAACGGTACCCTATGCTTAAGGTTTACCATTATATGGATGATATCCTCATAGCAGGACCAGAACTCCCTCCTTCATGGCAAACTGACCTGCAAAATATGCTCCAGGAATACGGCCTTCAAATAGCCCCAGAAAAGGTACAATGTATAGAACCTTTCCTTTATCTGGGCCACAAAATGATGGCCGCTTATTCCATTCCGATTATCCCGCAAATTGCCTTGAAAACCAACATTAATTACGTCACCCTTCAACAAGTCCTGGGCATTATTAATTGGGTACGTCCCTATTATCGCCTTGATACTAACATGTTAAGTCCATTATTTGATGCTCTTCGGCAGGGGCGTCACCCCTCCGATATCATTTCTCTCACAAAAACACAATTAGATGCCATTGAGCAGGTAAATCAATCTCTCGCAAAGGTTTGGGTGGATCGTGCCGTGGATAACGAGCCTCCACGTCTCGCTTGTCTTCAAGGGGTGACCCAACCTTGTGCCGCCCTCTTTCAAGCACCCGAGGCTGGGACGGTACGAATCCTTGAATGGCTTTATCTCGCCCATACCCCGGCAAACACCCTTACTCCCCTTCCCTCCATGCTTGCCTCCCTTATCACCAAGGGACGCCAGCGAGCGTGGGTCCTTTTAGGCATTGATCCCGTTGAAATAGTACTTCCGATCCCCTTGCATTTATGGCAAACTCTTTGTGAAACTAACCCCGAGGTTCAGTGTGCATGCTCAGCCTTTACTGGGGTCTTCTCCTGTCAAACTTTGAAGGACCCCCGTTTCAGCATGACGCAGCGATTACCCCTTAACTTTTGCTATTTACTCTCCCCAACCCCGCTGCCAGATGTGCTTACAGTATTTACGGACGGAAGTCCACACCGTGGGGTTCTCTCTTGGCGTGACCCATCTACTACCCACTGGTGTTCTCTGTTTACCCTACCCCAAAGCTCCGCCCAGCGTGCTGAGCTGGCTGCAGTAATTTTAGCCTTTAATCGTTTTTCTATGCAACCGTTTAATATTATCACTGACAGTTTATATGTAGCCAATGTTGTTTCAAATATTAGTGGTAGCTATGTATCACCAGCGCTAGATAAAAATTTGCTAGCTTTGTTTTTAGCATTGCAACATCTCATTCATTCCCGTACCGATCAGTTTTTTATTGCTCATATTCGAAGCCACCAACCTTTCCCTGGCATGTTGACAGAAGGCAATGCCCAGGCGGATGCCCAACTCAGGGCATTCCCTTGTACTCCTATAGAAAGTCATGCCCTACATCATCAAAATGCCAAGGCATTGGCTAAACAATTTCAGATCCCTCTTTCTGATGCTCGAGGTATTGTTCAACAATGTCCTCAATGTACCCTTAACCCACAGGGTCCTCCCATAGGGGTAAATCCCCGTGGTCTCGGAGCCAATCAACTTTGGCAGATGGATGTTACCCTTTTTCCCCCCTTCTCCCCTTGGAAATACCTGCATGTTGTCATCGACACATTTTCAGGCTACACTTGGGTAACAGCCCAAAAAGGGGAGGCTACCAAACATGTTTGTAATCACTTGATTTGCAGTTTTGCGGTAATGGGCAGCCCCGCTGAGTTAAAAACCGACAATGGTCCTGCTTACTGTTCCTCCGCCATGGCTGCATTTTGTGCCCGGTGGGGCATTCTCCACAAATTCGGCATTCCTTATAATTCCCGGGGTCAGGCCATTGTTGAGCGGGCTAACCGCACCCTAAAGGAGGCCCTTACTAAATAAAAACAAAAAGGAGGAGTGCCCCTATCCTTGCCAGATAAGGAAGAATGGCTGGCTCGTGTCTTGTTTACTCTGAATCATTTGAATTTAACTTTGTTTAATAATCAGTTTTTATCTAGAGCCCAGCGCCATTATAGACAGACCGAGCCCCTTCCGGCGCCGAAGGTGATATATCGCAAGTTGCCAGGACCAGAGTGGAGCCTGCCTGTGCCACTCATCACCTGGGGCCGGGGCTACGCAGCAGTGTCAACTGAAACCGGCCCTGTGTGGGTTCCCGCTCGCTTTGTGAAGCCGTGGAGAGATGGCCTGGCATCAGGGGCTAAAGAATCCCATTCCGGACTTCAGTCTAACCCTGACGGATAGGGTGGACAAGATTGACAAGGCCCGAAAGCGTGGCACACCTAACACTGCCATAACTTGGGGGCAGGTCAAAGCTTTATCACGGCAGGCTGAACATGTATTAGAGCAAACTAAGGCGGATAAGACTACAGAAAACTACTTTCTTGCGCTAATAGCCAGCTTAAATGCTAATTCTCTTTGCTGGGTTATGTATATTTGGGTGACCGTTCTGTGTTTGCCGCAAGGTGTTGCAGCCCCTCTCCCTTCCACCAATGTGTGGGAGACATTTATTCACACCTTGAATCAGACATCCTTTTGCCTCTCCCAGCAAGTTACGGTGGGAGACATCTTAGGTACCTGTCTGATTCCTGTATGCCATAATCCTAATGATGTTGAAAATGCTACTTGGTTTTATTCTAGTCTGGGGCCAAATTCCACTATTCATGGCTTGGGTTATGCTGGCTATCATAATTGGGGACCCCAAACACCTCGTAGACCTAGGAATGCGCTCGCCCTTCGCACCCCCTATGCTGCCACACATAACATAACCTGTGCCTGCATGACTAACTGTACTATGAGTAATTGTAAGCAGTTTCCTGCTCCAGCCTTGAATTGTTCTGCTGTGACAAATATCTCTTATCTATACAAGCATGTACAGCTGCCAAATGGGTGGTTTTGGACATGCTCAGGATATACTTTCAATTATATGCCCGCCAATCTTAGTGATGGCACTTGTTGTTGCCTAAGCCAACTTGCGCTCATATTACCAACCAAAAGGCAACTGTTAAATACTTCGCGAGTTAGTCGCAGCCTTCCTGTAGATGCTTCCTGTGATAGCCGTGTACATTTACTTTCAAAAACTGAGACTGTCGCTTTGGCTGTTTCTCTTGTCGGGGTCCCCGGGTTGGCCACAGGAAATAGTATGCGAATTAATGGTTTGGCTTGCGCGGCCACTAAGGCTTTGAATGCGACATCTACCGCTATAGCCCTTCTTAATGATGAGCAGGAAGACATCCGCCATGGGGTATTGCAAAATCGAGCGGCTATAGATTATTTACTTATGCTGCATCATTATGGATGTGAAAAGGTTAATGATATGTGTTGCTTTAATATTTCTGATCATCATCATTCAGTTGAAAATCAACTCAAGATAATTAAAAATTTAACAGATCAAATCAGATACAATCCAGACCCCTTCTCGGGATGGTGGGATTGGCTCTCCTCATGGCTTCCTAACATTGGGTGGTTACATCAGCTTGTCACCTTTGGGGGACTCACTGTATTCTTACTTGTGCTATTTTGCTGCGGCATTCAGTGCGTCCCCTCATTTGTTTCTCTCTTCATTAAGGGCTGTCCGTGGACTAACCCAGGGCCCCCTCGTAAGTATTAGTCATGTTAACAAAACAAAAAAGGGTGAGATGTAGGTACAAGTGCTGGCAAGCCACGCTGTCTCTGCATTGAACCATTCATTAGAACAGTACAGCATGCACATTCTGTAATGCTGGCTTTAGTAACTCAGGACAATGGCCCGGTGAGGCCGGTGAGGGGAACCAGCCTTAACCAATCAGAATGAAGTAAACAGGTGTATCAATCATATAGTAATAAGTAACCTGTGTGATGTCAATCATGTAATACTGAGTAACCAGTCTGTAAGAAAGAGAATAAAAGCAGCGGTCCGGGACTATCCTGGGACGCCTCACTGCAGCTTTGTCTCGTCTCTGTTTCCCGATACAACACTGTTGATTTATGCCTGATACCACAGGGAGTGAAATAGTTAAGTTGCCCCTTCTGGAGGTTCTGAAAAACCTGGGCAACAGTCTGCAGTGTTAAACTATGACATCACCTTGGAATCAAATAACTTACTGCTTTGCACAGCTGATCTTACCATTGCTGTTGTCCAAGATGTCAAAATTAGGTGTTGAGATTGTTAGAGATGGATAGGAGCAGAAGGACCCAGAAATGGATTGAGTAAACGGACTCCTTTATTGCAGTAGTTGTTCCCTTCAATCCAACCCGTCAAGTAAGCAAATGGGGTTAACTACATTACACACTTTTATTTCTGCTGTTGGGGTGGGGATAACTCCAGAGGAGCCCACCACAGTAGAATTTAATTTGAGAAAGGGAACTACTAAAAAATGAGGTAAACAGAAATGAAAAGGGTACAGTGCCAAAAGTGAAACGCCTGCAAGAGGCATGGAAACTTTTTGAAGACACCATCAGAGAGGCTCAATTTAAATGTATACCCCCAAATTAAAAAATATAGTAAGAGGTCCAAAAAAGTGCCACTGTGGCTAAACAAAAAAAAGTTTAGCTCAATGGGTAGTGATTGATAGCTCCATGTCTAGTTGGCAGCTGGTATCAAGTGGAGTGCCGCAAGGGTCGGTCCTGGTGCCGTTTTTTCCCCCCAATATCTTCATTAATGAGCTGGAGGATGGCATGGACTGCACTCTCAGCAAGTTTGCAGATGACACTAAACTGGGAGGAGTGTTATATACGCTGGAGGGTAGGGATAGGATACAGAGGGACCTAGACAAATTAGAGGATTGGTCCAAAAGAAACCTGATGAGGTTCAACAAGGACAAGTGCAGAGTCCTGCACTTAGGACGTAAGAATCCCATGCACTAATACAGACTAGGGACCAAATGGCTAGGAAGCAGTTCTGCAGAAAAGGACCTAGGGGTTACAATGGATGAGAAGCTGGATACGAATCGACAGTGTGTCCTTGTTGCCAAGAAGGCTAATGGCATTTTGGGCTGTATAAGTAGGGGCATTGCCAGCAGATTGAGGGACGTGATCATTCCCCTCTATTCGACATTGGTGAGGCCTCATCTGGAGTACTGTGTCCAGTTTTGGGACCCACACTACAAGAAGGATGTGGAAACATTGGAGAGAGTCGAGCGGAGGGCAACAAAAATGATTAGGGGGCTGGAGCACATGAGTTACGAGGAGAGGCTGAGAGAACTGGGATTGTTTAGTCTGCAGAAGAGATGAATGAGGAGGGATTTAATAGCTGCTTTCAACTACCTGAAGGAGGGTTCCAAAGAGGATGGAACATGGTTGTTCTCGAGTGGTGGCAGATGGCAGAACAAGGAGTAATGGTCTCAAGTTGCAGTGGGGGAGGTTTAGGTTGGATATTAGGAAAAACTTTTTCACTAGGAGGGTGGTGAAGCACTGGAATGGGTTACGTAGGTGTAGGGATATTAAAGAAGGTTTATATTAGAAATGAAAGTGATTCCCCATAATTGCTCCCACATAATTTACATCCATAATTTAAATCTCATAGCATTACCAAGTAAAATATCTCTTGGATTTATTGTTAACTTACAAGCTACTGTCTGTGTAAAACTTGTAAGCCATTGATTGCATCTGTTCTCAGAAAGATACTTTATTGCTATGTAAAACTTGCAAACAGTCAATTGGAAGCAGCAAAGAATCCTGTGGCACCTTATAGACTAACAGACGTTTTGCAGCATGAGCTTTCGTGGGTGAATACCCACTTCTTCGGATGCAAGCAGTGGAAATTTCCAGAGGCAGGTGTGTATATATAAGCAAGCAAGAAGCAAGCTAGAGATAACGAGGTTAGATCAATCAGGGAGGATGAGGCCCTGTTCCAGCAGCTGAGGTGTGAAAACCAAGGGAGGAGAAACTGGTTCTGTAATTGGCAAGCCATTCACAGTCTTTGTTTAGTCCTAAGCTGATGGTGTTAAATTTGCAGATGAACTGGAGCTCAGCAGTTTCTCTTTGAAGTCTGGTCCTAAAGTTTTTTTGCTGTAGGATGGCCACCTTAAGATCTGCTATTGTGTGGCCAGGGAGGTTGAAGTGTTCTCCTACAGGTTTTTGTATATTGCCATTCCTAATGTCTGATTTGTGTCCATTTATCCTTTTCCTTAGAGACTGTCCAGTTTGGCCGATGTACATAGCAGAGGGGCATTGCTGGCATATGATGGCATATATTACATTGGTGGACGTGCAGGTGAATGAACCGGTGATGGTGTGGCTGATCTGGTTAGGTCCTGTGATGGTGTTGCTGGTGTAGATATGTGGGCAGAGTTGGCATTGAGGTTTATTGCATGGGTTGGTTCCTGAGCTAGAGTTACTATGGTGCAGTGTGCAGTTGTTGGTGAGAATATGCTTCAGGTTGGCAGGTTGTCTGTGGGCGAGGACTGGCCTGCCACCCAAGGCCTGTGAAAGTGTGGGATCATTGTCCAGGATGGGTTGTAGATCCCTGATGATGCGTTGGAGGGGTTTGAGCTGGGGACTGTATGACTCTGTTCTCTAAGCATGCTCTGTAATTGATACTTTGTAATTGACCACCGCTGTGAGAGGTGAGCCAGCATTTGACTCTGCGCTCCAAGCAATACTCTGCAATTGATTTTGTGTAAACAAACACAGTAAGCCGTTAATTAACGCTCCACTCAAAACGATACATTGTAATGGCAACTGCTCTTAGAGGCAGCACAGAAAAAAACCCACCCTCCCTCTGTTATCAAAGGGCAGGGAGTCTCAAATAAATTAGTAACATCCCAAAAGTGGTGGAGACAGTAAACTAAATGTGATTAAAAGAAGGAATGTATGTGAATGAATGCTTGGTTTACATGAATGGTCAGGGAGGTGCCAACCTAGGAATGCAGTATCCATTGGCTGAAGAAGGCCTCAAGTGGGAACAACCAGATGATCTCCGGCAAACTGGAATCCACCCCGCCATCTCAAAGGATGAGAAAAACCAACATCTGACAGCACGGAGCCATCAGGAATGTGCTACCTGCTGATTGAGTCAGCAACAGCAGGATGAAGCAATTCCCATAGACTGACATAGCAATAAATCCCTATAAAAACGGACTCTAAAGACTAAGAACTTTGAGTCTCTGGTTCTGCTACCACCCTCCAGGAGCATCAGGTGCGCATCTTACATGGACTCGACTCCACTCTCGTGGACAGGATACCTGGCCAGTATTCTGTCACGAGCAACTTCCAGCTGGTAACTATAACTTCTATACCCTCCCCTTCCCTAGTCCTGGAGAGAGATACCTTGATTCAAACTCCTTGAATCAAACAAAGAGGGATTCACTTTTCCCCCCTCCCCCTCCCCCTCCCCTGAAAATCCAAACAAGGGAAGAAATCAATTAAGTTTTAAAAAGAAAAGATTTTATTAAAGAAAGAGAAAAAAGTACACTCTCTCTGTATTACCAGGATGCAAAAATACAGGGTTTAACTTATAAAAACTGGAGAGACTTCCCCTCCCTCCTCCTCAGCATAATCAGTAACAGCAACAGAAATAAATAATTTCCTTCAGCAAACACACAATTGCAAATATAGAAAGCAACTCAAAAGACTAATCCGCCTTTTTAACTAATACTCACTATACTGGATAGTAGGAAATACTCCAGGAGAACTTGGAGACATGTCTGGCCTCTCTTAGATCCAAAGAGAGCACACACTCAAAAAAAAAACCACAGACAAAGCCTTCCCTCCACAGGGATTTGAAATTATCCTGTCCCTTGATTGGTCCTGTGGTCAGGTGTTCCTCAGGTTACTGAGCTTGTTAAACCTTTACAGGTAAAAGAGACTTTAACACTTAACTATCTGTTTATGACAGGGGGTTCCAACGAGGATGGATCTAGACTGTTCTCAGTGGTAGAAGTTGACAGAACAAGGAGTAATGGTCTCAAGTTGCAGAGGGGGAGGTTTAGGTTGGACATTAGGAAAAACTTTTTTACTAGTAGGGTGGTGAAGAACTGGAATGGGTTACCTAGGGAGGTGGTGGAATCTCCTTCCTTAGAGGTTTTTAAGGTCAGGCTTGACAAATCCTTGGCTGGGATGATTTAGTTGGGTTTGGTCCTGCTTTGAGCAGGGGGTTGGACTAGATGACCTTCTGAGGTTCCTTCCAACCTTAATCTTCTATGATGACACAAGAGGGAAGCCTAAAGGGACAAATTTCATACACCCACAGCAAGTCACAGATTCATAAATTCCAAGGCCAAAAGGAACCACTCTGGTCTGACTTTCTGTTTAACATCAGCCATTGAATTTCCCTGAAATAATTCCCATAGGAATTAGAGCGGATTTTTTAGAAATATTGGATATTAGGTGGCCAATTTCATGGCCAGAGGCCCCACAGCTCCGGCTCCACGATGCCTGTGCCGGCCCGGGGCCACAGTTGTGGCTCCGCAGCACCGGCGCCGTTCCCAGCCCCGGTCCGCGGTTGCGGCTGTGGCGCCGGTGCCGTCCAAGTCCCGCGGTCGCGACGCCGGTGCCGGTCCCATGGTTGTGGCGACGGCGCTGGTCCCGCAGTTGTGGCTCCGGCGCCGGTTCCACGGTTGGGGCTCCGGTGCCGCGGCACCAGTGCCAGCCCAGGCCCGTCCCCGCGCTTGCGGCTCCGGCCCTGCGGTTGCAACTCCGGCCCCGCGGCACTGGTCAAAAATGTGTGCCTACGTCTCATTTGAATTTCTCTGGCTTCAGCTGGCAGCTCTTGGTTCTTGTTGTGCCTTTTTTGGCTAGATCAAATTAGCCCTGCCCCGTGAAATCCGATCTCCCCGTCCTGCTGGACCCCGCAGCCAGGAGAACCCAGTAGAGGCCTCCTAGCTGTTTCTCTGCCCGGCTGGGGACAGGACTTCCTCTCCATGGGGATATCAGATGCACCTGCAGAGGCAATGCAGAAGTGAGTGTGCTGCATCAGCTCGGTGTTGGGCTCAGGGCTTTGGCCTTGGCAGCTTCTGCTCCAGTCATATCTCTGGGTGCCCGGACTCAGAGCTTCTGGCCCCCTGTGGCTGCAGCCAGTGCTGGGGCACTGGGCTCATGACTTTCATGCCCCTCCCAACTCCTGCCAGAACTCTGGGTGCCTGGGCTCGGGGCTTCTGCCTGGCATCTGAAGAGAAACCCCAAATGTGCAGCCCCTCGGATTCCCACAGGGGAGATCTCAGCTCATTCACTTGTCACCCGTGGCCGCAGTCTCTGACAGGGGGAATGTAGAGGGGTTTTTTGCCAATGGTCCCTTCTACAGCACCCAGAATGGGAGGAGGTTTGGCCTTGTGATGTGAGGCCTGGGTCTGAGAATCAGGGCTCCTGGGATCTGAAGTGAGAGCTCTGGGCTTCCCTTGCAGTTCCTTCTGGGGCTCAGGGGTCCATTTCTCTGGAGGCCCCGAAAATGGTAGGAGCCAAGGTGTTCCCAAGTAATAGGTAGGAGCTGAGGTGCTCCCAACATCAGGGACCCACCTGCACATCTGGGAACCTCCTCTAGCTTCAGAAAGGTTGCTGGCTGCTGCCCTTGGAGCCCAGGTCTGAAGGCAGCACACAAGTGAGGGTGACAATGCTGTGACACCCCCCCACCCACAACAACCTCTAAACTCCCCCATTCTCCCAGTTTGGTCGGGACCCCCATGGTTACAATACAGGCAGATGGGGGTGGAGGGGTTCAAACACCGCTTGGATCAATGCTCTCCATCCTAGCTCAGGCTTTGGTTGGTTTCCTTCATTTCTCCCCCAGTCCTGGTAGCTTATTCTGGGAAGTTTCTCAGGCAGCAGGAATTCTCCATGGTCTTTCAGGAGAACTGGGAGTGCAAACCTGCTCGGGCCTCCATAATAGCCAGGTCCCTACCAAATTCAGGGCTCACTTTGACTAATTTACAAACCCTCTGGCCTTGAAATTGACCAACGTCACCACTTCAGATGTTTAATTCCCAGAAGTCAAAGGTTGGCAAACCAGGATATGCAGACGTAGAATTATGCTTCCCACACAACTCAAGTAGAACAGCACCAGGCCAAACCAAACTTGCCCTTGTCTGTGTGCCCAGCACCACCCCAGATCAGCATTCCTCTTCATACCGTCCACACTGCTCTGTGCAGCGCCATTGATTCAGGTGGGAATTGCTGTCAATTGGCAGGGGGGGAGAGTGAAGTCTGTGGTCTGTTTGAGGGACCCCTCTGGGCATAGACCGAAGGGGACAGAGTTGAGGTTGTTTGGCAGGAGTATCCTTAGCCCAGCATCTAGTTTGCTAGCCTTTGAATGTTGAGTATTCAGTGCTCCTGTTCTGAAGAGGCATGAGAAGCACAAAGCAGTGCTGACCCCCTACAATTGTAACGTTTTTTGCATGTGAATAATGGAAATCCAGGGCAGACTAATCTGTGCAGCAACCATCTCACTGCTAGGGAAGAGTAAGGTGATGATTCTTCCCTTAGAATAAGAGTCCCCATATCTACTAACTACGCTGAAACCTGCCTTGTGAGAGATGCTAATATACTCTCTCTTCTCCTCCTCTGCACAGCAAATGACCAGGGATCTAGTGGCTCTGATGTGGCTGCCAAGGGTAAGTGAGGGGGGCTCTAGCCTAGGGGTTCACTGCTCTGACTCTGGCCTCTGGACAGAGAGACACCTCGTCCAAGTCATTGGACCCTGAGTCTCACTGGCCCGTCCCCTCTAGCAAACCAGCCTCAAGGAGCAGAACAAGGGAGTTCTGGATCCCTTATTTCCCTTTTATTCACACTGGGGGTTCAGGAACAGGTTTGCAGCCAAATTCCCCTTGTTTTCTTTGCAATGAATTTAGGTGTGAAAGACTCTGGTGAGAGGGTTTTCTCTGTGGCTGCTAATACAGCCTGGGCTGAGATCAGCTTTTGTAATGATAAATCCAGCTGCTTCAGAGAACAGTCTCCAGTGAAACTGCAGGGAGGAAGCAGGAGGGACAGAACCCAGCACCTCAGGCTCCAGGAACACAGGATCTCAGGGTACGTCTACACTACGGGATTATTCCGAATTTACATAAACCGGTTTAGCAAAACAGATTGTATAAAATCGAGTGTGCGCGGCCACACTAAACACATTAAATCAGTGGTGTGCGTCCACGGTCCGAGGCTAGTGTCGATTTCTGGAGCATTGCACTGTGGATAGCTATTCCGTAGCTATCCCATAGTTCCCGCAGCCTCTCCCGCCCCTTGGAATTTCCGGGTTGAGATCCCAGTGCCTGATGGGGCAAAAATCATTGTCGCGGGTGGTTCTGGGTAAATGTCGTCAGTCACTCCTTCCGCTGGGAAAGCAACGGCAGACAAGCATTTCGTGCCTTTTTTCCCTGGATTGCCCTGGCAGATGCCATAGCATGGCAATCATGGAGCCTGTTTAGCCTTTTGTGACTGTCAACATATGTGTACTAGATGCCGCTCACAGAGGCAATTCAGCAGCGCTACACAGCAGCATGCTTTTGCTTTTGCATGATAGCAGAGATGGTTACCAGCCATATTGCACCATCTACCATACCATAAATTGGTAATAAGATGATCGTGGCTACCAGTCCTTTTGCACTGCACCATTTGCTGCTGTCATAAGTGCCCCTGGCTGAGATCAGCCAGGGGCGCAAAAGCCAAAATTGGGAATGACTCCCTGAGTCAATTCCTCCTTTTTGGTATCTAAAAATAGAATCAGTCCTGCCTAGAATATGGGCAAGTGTACTAGAGAACCACTGTATCATAGAACCAGAGAGCACAGCTGCTCTGTGTCAGATCCTGCAGAAATTATGAGCTGTATGCTATTCACAGGGGGTGCTCCTGCAACAACCCCACCTGTTGATTCCGTTCTTCCCCCAGCCTTCCTGGGCTACCGTAGCATTGTCCCCCCACTTGTGTGATGAAGTAATAAAGAATGCAGGAATAAGACACAGTGACTTGTTAGTGAGATATGAGTGGAAGGCAGCCTCCAGCTGCTATGATAATCCAGACAGGACAGTAAGGAGTGTGGAGGAGAGGAGCCCAGCATCCCTCTGCTAATCCAGGGGCAATTGAATCTTTTCTTTACACATGAAGGGTGGGGGCTGATGGAGCTCAGCCCCCTGTTGCTATGATGACGATGGTTATCAGCCATACTGTACCATCTACCACAAAAAATTAGGACCAGGCGCCCTTGATTGACCTTACCGATGCTAGTCGGCATGGTTACCAGTCCTTTTGCACTGCCCCATGTGCCAATAGGCTGATGATGAGGATGGATACCAGTCATATTGTACCATCAGCCATCCATGGCGTGGGGGGAGCAAGGATGTTGGTGTTGAGTGCTGCAGCATCGTGTCTATCTGCAGCATTCAGTAAAGATAGGGTGACATGTAAAAGAGTCAAGAGAGGATTGTTTTCCCTTTCACTTCTGGGGGTGGGTGGGGGGGTGCGTAAATTGCCTAGCTATGCCCTGACCCACCGCGGACACTGTTTTTGACCCTAGAAGCATTTGGAGCTCAGCCAAGAATGCAAATGCTTTTCAGAGACTGCAGGAACTGTGGGATAGCTTGAGTCCTCCAGTCCATGAGCGTCCATTTGATTCTTTGGCTTTCCGTTACGCTTGTCACGCAGCAGTGCGCTGAGTCCCTGCTATGGCATCTGCCTGGAGATTTTTTAAAAATGATTTAGAATTTCATCTTCTGTAACGGAGTGCTGATAGAACAGATTTGCCTGCCCTTACAGCGATCACATCTGCATGGTCCATGCGGGAGCTCTTTCTTTATTTTGATTTTTAACTGCATCACCACACGTGCTGATTGGAGCTCCACGCTGGGCAAACAGGAAATATTCAAAAGTTCACGGGGCTTTTCCTGTCTACCTGGCCACTGCATCCGAGTTCAGATTGCTGTCCAGAGCGGTCAGTGGTGCACTGTGGGATACCGCCCGGAGGCCAATACCGGCGATCTGCGGCCACACTAACCCTAATCCGATATGGTAATACCGATATTAGCGCTACTCCTCTCGTTAGGGAGGAGTACAGAAACCGGTTTAAAGTGCCCTTTATACCGATATAAAGGGCCTCTCAGTGTGGACGGGTGTGGCGTTAAATCGGTTTTACGCTCGTAAAACCGGTTTAAACGCCTAGTGTAGACCAGGCCTCTGATACTTGAGCTAAAAGCTTTGTCAGCAGGGTTAGAGATTTTGTCCACTGCAGCCACTAGGGTGACTGTCCCACAGCAGTGTGCACTGTCATTGCAAAACATTATGGCAGGTTCCCTTTCATAGACGTTGCCTGTGTTTAACTTCTGCAGCTTAACAGAGCCTGTTGCAGTCTGTGTCACAACCTGAGGGGATCCCAGAGAGGAAGATTGATGAGCTCTGCTTTGTCTCCCTACAAGAACCAATCAGCCCCTCCCAAACTTTTCTCTGGCACTTGGAGTGTCCAGTGTGGGATTTCTGGCCTCATCTATCTGCTCACTGGACCACAAAACTATTACTTTTCAGATGTAATAGTTTTCTGTAAAAATGTTTTATTTGCAGAAAATAATTTCCAAAATTTTAACCAATAAAAACTCTTAATAAGATTTTAGTATTTGCTAGATTTAGTGTGTGCACTCAGTGCTCTGTGCTGTGCTGTTTGCACACCCTGTACCGTATGCTAGATATATGAGCAGTAACTGCTTGTGTGTATATAGTGGGGGACGTGTTTTTTTTCTGTAGAATTTCATGATTATAACATGATAAATTGCCTCGTATACTCGCAGCTGGTAGCGCTGTTGCCATCATCAGCTGAGGGCATCTGTTGGACAGGAAGAAGTGTCTGTGTTTAGTTTATAAGTGCCTCTAATGTCCTTTTCACCATTCATAGAGCTATAGAAATGCTGGGTTAGTAGGGCCCTCAAGAGGTCATCAAGTCCAGCCCCTGAGCTCAGGCAGCACTAAGTAAACCCAGACCATCCCTGACAGGTGTTTGTCCAAGCTGTTCTTAAAAGCCTCCAATGATGGGGATTCCATATCCTCTCTTGGTAACCTGTGTGATGAAGTAGGGTATTTTCCTAACGTTGCGTATGTATCCTGTGTGTGCCTCAGTTTCCATTATGTGCTGCAAGTCTAACCAAGGTGGGGGGGGGCGTTTATTATTGCAGAGGACTAGGTATAACCATAGGTGCTGACTTTCAGATTTCCCGGGGCGGGTGCTCGACCCCCTGCTCTGTCCTAGGCCCTGTCACTCCACATCTTCCCGCCCCTGCTCCGCCCCCTCTCATGAGGGTGCCCCATATTCAACTGGTGCTTCCCTATAGTGGGGTGGACAAGCAAAAGGGCAGGTTACATGTATGTGCCTGCGCACCCAGCCCCAGGGCCACCGCACTCTCCCAGCTCCATGTTACCTGCAGGGGGTGGGGGCGGGTGTGCTTTGTCCTCCTGCTGCGCCTGCCCTCCTGGCACATTCTGCTGCTCTCCCTGCTCTCCAGGAGCCCAGGAGGGAGCCCCTTTTAAGGCCAGCCCCTCCCAGTCGCTTCTTTGCAGCCCTGCCCAGTAGCTGCCTGAAAGAGCCTGGCTGGGGAGGAGGTGGCTTCCGCTCCCCGCCTGGATCAGCTGCCAGGGACCCTAATACCCGAGTCACCTCCCCAGCCATACGCTCTCAGGCAACAGCTGCGCAGGGCTGCAGAGCAGCGTCTCAGTGGCTGGAAGGGGCTGGTTCCGCCCCTTCTACTCCCTGCATCTGGGCCATGCGTTGCCCAGGCCTGCCCCCATTCCTCCCCCAGCACACTGCCAAAGAGCTGATGGCAGCCGGTGGGAGGCACTGTGGGGGACAGGGGCGAGCTGATTGGCAGGGCTCGAGGCGGGGGCCCCTGCTGGTGGGTGCTCAGCACCCACTATTTTTTTTCCATGGGTGCTCCAGCCCCAGAGCTCCTACGGTGTGACCCAGTCTAGCAGCTGGGACCCCAGACCATGGCCTGGACACTTTGTAACTTAGCAACTGATGACCTGAAGGCCCATCCCAACTTGGAGCCAGCCAGATAGGGTCAATGGAGAGAACAAAGAGCTGCAGGAGAGTCCAGTTAGGGTCAGTGGAGAGAACAAAGAGGTGCAGGAGAGACCCCTGGAGATCTGTTTGCCTGGGGAAGATGGAGGAGAGGCCTGGGAGGTTATATAGGGTAGAGCAGTGGTCCCCAACCTTTTTGGCACCAGGGACCGGTTTCGTAGAAAAAAAAAATTCCGTGGACCTGCCCCCTATCTGACCCCCACCCACTTCCTGCCCCCCCGACTGCCCGCCCCCCTCAGAATCCCCGACCCATCCTGCTCCTTGTCCCCTCACCATCCTCCAGAGACCCCCACCACCCTGGGACCCCACCCCTGTCTCCTGACTGCCCCAACTCCTATCCCCCCCCTCTGAGTCCTGACAGACCCCCCCCTGGAACACCCACAATCCAACCCCCCATTCCCTGCCCCCTGACTGCTCCCCAACCTCTGCCCCCTCTCTGTGCCCTGACTGTCCCCAGGACTCCCTGCCCCTTAGCCAACCCCCCTGGCCCCAGCCTCTTACCCCCGGCTCCCCACTCACCCGGAGCCTCAGCGCCTCGCCCGACAGCTGCAGCGTGTCTCCGGCGGGGCCTGAGCTCTGTCCCGCTCCGAGCCGCGTGGTGAGGGGGCGGGGCTGGGAGCTCCACGCCGAGCAGAGGGAACTGAGCTCAGCCCGGAGCTCGCAGCCCCACCTCCTCCCCACGCGGCTCTGGGCGGGGCGGGGCTCAGGGGCCCCGCCGGAGACACGCCGCTTGATGTGCTAGGGGTCGGTTCGCGGCCCAGTTCCTAACAGGCCGCAGACCGGTACCGGTCCGCAGCCCGGGGGTTGGAGACCCCTGGGGTAGAGGACACAGGTAGGAGGAGTCACTGCTGGACTGGGAACAAAGAGCAGCCTGAGCCCACCTGGATGGGGACAAGCCCAGCAGGACGGTGCTGAGAGTTTTTGCTCAAGGTCCCTGAGAACTCCCTGTGCTAGGTTCAGACATACAATAAGCCCTTCTGTTTTGCATGGGCAGGGAGTCACTGCAGTCCAGAGATGGAGGTTGCATTGCTTCCTCTGGGTGTGAAGCCTTCTCCAGGGGTCCAGTCCAAGTAGACTCACTGAGGCGAGTTCACACAGAGAGGAAGGCACGCTGAAGGCTCAGAGGTGTGGTACTGGGAGGTCGAGGAGCCTACGGCTTAAATCCCAAGCAGTGAGTACAGTCAATACACTAAAGAGCGGTTCCTCCCACGGGCTGTCGAAGCCAAGAGAGCATTCGCCTGTGGGTCTGTGGCAACCTGTTCCACAGATTAACTATCCTCATAGAAAGTTTTTCCAAATGTCTAACCTAAATCTCCCTCACTGCAAAGTAAGCTGATTCCCCTTTCTCCTATCTTCAGTGCACCTGGAGAACAGTTGTTCACCATCCTGTCCCTAACAGCCCTTAACCTAATTTATATGAAGCCTGTTATCAGGTCCCCTCCTCAGTATTCATTTCTCAAGAATAAATATGTCCATTTTTAACCTCCTGTCTTGCACAGGACACCTTTGTTAATACACTGCAGAATGGTATTTGTCTTTTTCACAATAGCCTCACGTTGTTGACGCATATTCAGTTTGTGGTCCACTGTAACCCCAGCTCCTTTTCTGTAATATCAGTACCTAGGCCATTTAATGCATTTCATTTTGTCCTCCTGGCTGAAATATTTGCAGTAATTAAGATAAATTCAACAAAGATGGTTTCAGACCAATTCTCCAATTTGTCAAGATTGTTTTGAATTCTAATCCTGTCCTCAAAACTGCTAGCACCCCTTCCCAGCTTGGTGGTGCCTGCAGCATTTCTAAGTCTATTCTCCACTGGAGCATATAAATCATTAACGAAAACTGTCAGAGCCAGAACCGGCCCTTGTAGGACCCCACTAGCAATGTTTTCCCACTGTGAGAGTGAATCATTGATAACTACTGTGAGTCTTTACAGTCATTTCATCTAGACCTGAACCATAAACAATGTAGACTAACCTATGTGAGATACAGACGCAGCCGTGGGTTCCCGTTCCTTCTGCTGCTGCTGTCTCTGACGCGGGTATCCAGTACAGGAAGGGAGTTTGTACCTTTACTCTGGCTAAGCAGAATAACCCCTTCCCTCCTGTAGCATCCCCTGGGGGTGTGTGGTCCATGTGGGGCTGCCCCAATCCCCCTTCCTTACCCCACTCAGTGGAACAGATTTGGTTCCATTTACCCCAACTGAAAAGGAGAGTGGTCCTGGAGGCAGTGCTTTGTAGGTGCCTTTATACCCATCTATAAAATGGAGCCAACAATGCTCTAGAAGTGCTTGGGATTATTGTATTGCAGTTGCCTGTGACAGCCCTCACTGAAACTGCCACGGTTAGGGCAGGCTGCAAAAGGGAGAGCAAAACTGGTGGTTAACACTGAGGTTAAACTCACCAACCAGTAATAAACTGTGCTTCTCATCCCCCATACTGGTCACTGAGAAGCTGAAAAAAGAAATCACCTTGTGTTTCAGTTCTCTGGCTCCCAATCAGCACCTAGGTCCAGTACAATGAGAAATTATTTAAAAACTCTGCTCGCTATACAAAATATTCTGTTGACCCCAAAGGGTCAGCCACACTGCCAGGTCAGTATTAGGTTGGATCTTACCCAAAATGCCATGCTGCCAGCCAATCCTTTAGTGTCTAAAACTAAAGGTTTATTATAAGGAAAAAAGAAAGAAGAGAGTTGTTAAATGACAAAGCGCTCAGATACACACAGAAACTTCAAGGGCCATATATCAAGTTCCTAGCAGTATTGGTGAGTTCGCTGGCTTGAAAGTCCCTCTGGAACATCCACAGCTTGGATGGGTCATTCAGTCCTTTGTTCGGAGCTTTGGCTTGTAGAAAACTCACTCCAGAGATAAGGAGCAGGAATGAGGATAAAATGGAGACGATGCAGCTGCCCTTTCTATTCCTTTTCCAGGTGGCTTGTACTTCCTGTCCCCCAAATACAAGGGCATGGAAAAGCCTTAGGGCTTGTCTACACTGCCAAGTGACCGACACAACCTTTGGTGGTCGCAGGTGCTTAAAAAAAACCCTGTGAAAGACAAAAGTTTTGCCAAGACAAGCAGCAGGAGCCCGGTGAATGTCACGTTGTCAGCAGGAGCCCGGTCCTGTCAACAACATGAACCCCGCTTGTAGGGGGTGGGAATTTTTTGTTGGCAAAAGTGGCAACAAAAAAAGTTCACACAGCCAAAGTTTTAGTGACAGGGTTGTGTCACTAAAAGCTGGGGAGTGTAGACAAAACCTTAAGAGTCCCCTGTCCATAGACATGACCCTACAAGTCCTGCTGAGTCATAAGGTGTAGCCTCTGGCCATTCAGTGGGTTCATTGTACAGCTGAGGATCCTTGATGGGCCATTGAACAGGCCAGGCAGTGCTGATGCCAGTCTGTGTGGAGGTGTCACTCAGAAACAGCACAAGTTTGGAAACACAGATATACCCTACATATCTATAACTCACACTACAAAGGTGATACAAACATATAAATAAGATTATCATACTTGGCAAATCATAACATTTTCACAGATACCTCACATGGCATATCTAGCACAATTCATCGCAATTTTATAATACTGGTATCGACAATATAGTAAAGTGTCTCACATTCCACAGCGCCCCCCACCCACCAGGCTAGCCCGAAAGGAGGTAATCTCCTTATAGGTTTTGATGGACAGGCCTGGGTTCTTCTGGATCCTGCCTCCAGCTCTAACTTCCTTATTTTCTTCCCATATGAATTTATTTGGCAGTGCTTCCACACCCCGTGCCCCTTCCTGGCAGGATCATCAGGGCAGCTTAGGAGGGAAATTCTAACACCAGTGTAACCCCCACTTACCTGCCAGATATTTGGAGGCTCCCAAGAAATAAGACACACACACACACAATTCAACACAGTAATTATATTAAACAGGAGGTAAATATAATGTAACCGGTTAAAACACTATTCTCAGGGTCATCGGTGCCCATGCTGATAATACAGATGAATTTCCTCAGGCACCTGACCTGATATAGCAAATGTACAGTTAGTGTCCTGTTGGTACACGTACTTTGTAGGGGCCCTTGATGACCTGTGACCATGATGTCGTCTGTTCAGCTGTTAGCAAGATGGCTGACCGGGCTCAGTGCTGCCCAAGTGACTCACACTTGGGATAGGGTGGTAAGTCCCTGTGCAGATTTATAGGCAGCAGGTAATAAAATCCGCAAACTCCTGACCCCCTGGCTTGAGGACACAGTTCAGGGAGCAGGGGGGTCTCCCAAACAAACACTCTCCCTGACTAGCTAACTGAAGGATAAAGGATGGTGACACAGTAGGTTTAGAGAAGGCTCTGGATGCCTCAGTCACTGCAGAGGGGCTGATGATCGCTGCTGGCTGGGATCCTCTTCATGCAGGAGTCAGGCTGCTTCTGGCCCCAGGATTTCCCCTCACCCAAAGGGGTGCAGGGCTCTGGGTGCAGGTTACAATAACTCTACTAAACGCCCAACGTTCGTCTCCCACCCCAGCATTCAGACACGCTCCCAGCCGGCAGCAACCCTGCCCCAGCAGCCAGAGCAATGGGGCCACGTGGTGACTGGTCTCAGCTGGGGGGCGGGGAGCTAACTCAGCCAGGCTGGATGGGGAGTTTTTGCAACAAAATTCTAAACTGGGGATCACCTTGGAGGGGGAAAGGGCCAGGCTGATGGGTGTTGCTGTTCTAAGAGGGATCCTGAATTCCGGCCTGGGCCTCACCAGCCCCCACAGCCAACCCTGCCCTTGCTGTGGCCAGCCCCAGACCCCTCCAAAATGGCTTCTCAGGCGAGAGGCACCTCACTCCCTATGGGTCAGGTTAGTTCTTCTTCCTGGGCTGTCCTTTGTCAATCATTTGATTCTGCCCCCTCCTCCGAGCAGGCATCTGCCACCCTCCCCGACGCCAATGGGGCCCCTGACATGCCCTGGGGAAGGGGTCACACAGGGAGGCACTGACTGAGGGACTGGCAGCGGGTCCTGGGTTTGTACCAGCTGCCCTGCCACCATGACAGGGAGCAACACTACCCCCCAGCCGCAGGTACTGCCTCAGTGCTCCCAACTGTACCCCCTGCTCCCCCTCCAGTTCCCCAACTGTACCCTCCACCTTCACCATAGGCCCCCTTCCAGTTACCCAACTACACCCCAACTGTACCCCCAGCTCCACTGTACCCTCCAGAACCCCCAACTGTGCCTCCCCCACTTCCCCATCTCCTCTTTTTGGGAACCTGAAATACAGTAGCCCTAAGCCCCCTTCCTCTCCTCATGTTCCCATTCTCTTTCCCCTGCCCTATCCCATCCACCTTCCTTCCCCACAGCCTCCCCCCGTTCACCCTACCCCCTTCTCCCCTCCCCATTGTATAGGGAAAGGATGTGAACATGCAGGGCACCCAGCAAACTAGAAGGCAATGAAAACAGGCACCAGGATCTGGGAGGTGGCATCCAGCTGCAGAGTTGTGGGAGGGGCAGTGCAGCGTGAGGACAGAGTCCCCCTCCCCAGTGCTTGCAGAAATGGGGAGTGGGGCAGTGGCATGTGGCTCCTTGTGCCCCCAACCCCTCATCTCCCTTTGGGGAGTAATGGCTCCCTGCCCCCCCAAACTGTGCCCATGGCTAGGTCAGCTCCGTGGGGGTTACAGTGTTATCACTCCCCACAAAGAGGGTGCAGCCTGGGAGGCCTAATTCATAAAGTGCTTGGAGAGCCTTCATGACACACAAATTACTGAGCTCCATACAGGCATCGCTGGAAGTTCTCAGGCCTGCGTTCAGCAGGAGCTCAGAGTAGATGAGATAATGGTGTCAGGGTGCTGGGCATGGATGGTGAGTGAACGGCTGGCCTGGCCACAGCACCACCCCTTCCAGCCAAGGCCCCGCACCTTCCATGCCACCGGGAGCGCAGCCCTAATTGTGGCTACTGGCCTCTGTCCTGTGCCCCCAGGTCCCTGCCTGCATTATGGCCACTGGCACCTGCCCAAGGTTAGTGCCTTCCCCCGTAGTGCCAGATAGCCACGTGGCCCCAGCTCCCCACAACCCTGTCCCCGGAGTGCCAGGCAACCCCAGCTAGCTTCCCCCTGGTCCTCTCCAGCCACGCTGTAGCCCCAGCTCCCCAGCCTTCCCAAAACAGAGCCAGACCGCTGCCTGGCTTCTCTGGTAGGTGACTGAGTGGGGCTGAGTGGCTGCTCTGGCTTGCTCTGGGGGCTGGAGTGGGGCTGGGGGAGGATCTGTGACTGCCCAGCTGCTCTGGGGGATAGGGGCAGGGGGAGATGGGGCTGCCAAGCTGCTCTGGGGGCCTAGGGCAGAGATGGGGTTGCCAGGTGCTCTGGGGGCCGGGGGAGCAGGAAGATGGATATGCCCAGGTGCTCGGGGGGGGGGGGGGGAGATGGGGTTGCCCAGCACTCTGGAGGCCAGGGGGGTGAACATGGAGGTGTCTGGGGGGTGGGGTTGCCCAGTGCTCTGGGGGCCAGGGGGGAGAAGATGGGGCTGCCTGGGGCTCTGGGAGGGATGCGTTACCCTCCCAGATGGAGGGGACTGGGGGCACAGGGCAGGGGCCAGCGGCCACAATGGGGGCTGGCCTCCAGAGTCCGGTGGGCATGAAAGGGGCAGGGCCTTGGGTGAAAGGGGCGGGTCTGAGGCTTGCCTCCCCAACCCAAGCCTTCACCCACCGCCCATGGTGGGACTCCTGTCTCCACCTCTCTGCTGCAGGCCCTTTACTCCTAAAGGAATTTAAAATTGCTGATACCTCCACCTGGCTGGGCCCCTGTACACACACACTCCAGAAATAAACCTATTCTAACAATAATCTGTGGTGCTGGTCTAACTCAAAAATACCAATTATAAATCATATACATCCAATGTACTTAAATTAGATTTAACACACCTTTAATTAATTTAAAGAAATGGAATAACAGACTAAGATTAAATGTCACTACTAATTTAAATCCACAGGAGGCAATTGAATAAAATCAATTCACAAATACAGGCTACAGCAATAAATGAAATGTATAACTGGCATTTACACTGCCCCCATTTACCCCACCCCGGAGCGCACACTCCTCTGGATTTCAGAGTTCTAGACACTTGCATGGGAGCGCTTGGAGAGCTGCAGCTGGAGCCAGCACCCTGCAGGTTCTGTGTATCCGTCCAGCCAAGGCAGCAAGCTGCACACCCCTCTGCCAACAGGAATTGGCCCCACCAAATGTCAGCAGCTCTGGGTCCCGGTTCAATGGAGGGATGCGTTTCCCTCCATTTGGCTGCTGGATCCCCCTCCCCCCACCACGCCCAAGGCTAATGCATCCCTCCCAGAGCCCCTGATGCCTCTCCTCAGGCTCAGGCTCTGCTGTGCCCCTTCCCTTGCCAGCACTTTCCCAAGCCAGAAGGGGGGTTACTCACCCTTCCTCCCCTGCAGGCTCCAAGCACAGCAACCGTCTCTGCTCTGACTCCAGTGAAGCCACCAACAGCCCTTGAGGAACACCGCTCCTCCCTGCAGCTCAAAGCCCCAGCAGGCTCCAGCAGCTTCCTAGCAGCAGCTGGCCTGACCAGATGGGAAGTGTGAAAAATTGGGACATCGGGTGGGGGGTAATAGGTGTCTATATTAGACAAAGCCCCAAATATCGGGACTGTCCCTATATAATCAGGACATCTGGTCACTCTAACACAGGGGGTCTCAAAGTGGGGGTTGGGACTCCTTAGGGGGTCACGAGGTTATTACATGGGGGGTTGTGAGCTGTCAGCCTCCACCCCAAACCTCCCTTTGCCTCCAGCATTTATAATGGTGTTAAATAGACAAAAACATGTTTTTAATTTATAAAGGGAGTGCGGATGTGGCACCAGGGTGTTTGCCGCCCTAGGCGGCAGCGCTCCTCTGAGCATTCGGCGGCGAGGGGTCCTTCCGCTCCGTGTCTTTGAGACACTTCAGCGGCGAATCCCGGAGCGAGGGAAGGACCTGCCGCCGAATTTCCACGGAAGACCTGGAGCGGAAGGACCCCCCGCGGCCAAATTTCCGCTAAGGGCGGCGCAACGCTGCCCCGCAAACCCTGCCGCCCTTAGTGGGCGACTGCCTCGGGTGGGCCAGTGGACGCGCGGGCCCCGAGGGGGTGGCACTCAGAGGCTGCTGTGTGGAAGGGGTCACCAGGACAAAGGCTTGAGACCCCCGCCGACCCTAGCAGCAGCTCCTGGTAGGGCCAGAGCCCCGCCCCCGCAGCCTGGCTCCTCCCCCCAAAACAGAGCCCACGGCCCCGCCTCCGCACTGCTCCCCCGGGGCCCCGCCTCCTCACTGCTCCCCCGGGGCGTCATGGGAGTTGTAGTCTCTGGGGCTAGATCGCAGCGCAGGGTCTCCCCACCTGGGACACTCCCAGCAAAGGTCAGACTGGCCCCTCTAGCCAAGCGGGGCGGGGCGGGGCGGGGCTACAGTTAATCGCTGCTCTGGTCATCACAGCCCCGGGGCCAAGTTCTCCGCGGCGCCAAATCCCCCCATTTCCCCCCCGCCCCTCAGACTTTCGCTTCCCCTTCGCCCCCTCCCGCCCGGCCGGTTCTGCCCAGCGACCGGTGACGCAGGCGGGTTTGTGCGTCGCTATTGGTGGGCTGTTCCCCTCTCAGCCAATCCCCGCAGCGCAGAGGTTCCGCGGCCGGTAGCGGGGACTCGGGCGCTGGCAGCGCAGCGAGGTTCCCGGGGCGGGACCGGGCTGGGAGCGGGTCCATGGGCCGAGTCCTGCCGCGCTGCGGGGCGCCGCTGGGCCTGGCGCTGCGCCTGCTGATGCTACTGGGGGCTGTAGCCCTGCGGGGGGGCCACTCCCGTGAGTATCGGGGGGAGACGCCGGGGGGGGGCGGGGAGGGGGGAGCTGGGTGCTGGGGGGAGCACCCGGGCCGGGGGGTGCGGGGAGGGGGGAGCTGGGTGCTGGGGGGAGCACCCGGGCCGGGGGGTGCGGGGAGGGGGGAGCTGGGTGCTGGGGGGGGAGCCGGGCCGGGGGGTGCGGGGAGGGGGGAGCTGGGTGCTGGGGGGGCAGCCGGGCCGGGGGGTGCGGGGAGGGGGGAGCTGGGTGTCGGGGGGGCAGCCGGGCCGGGGGGTGCGGGGAGGGGGGAGCTGGGTGCTGGGGGGGCAGCCGGGCCGGGGGGGCAGCCGGGCCGGGGGGTGCGGGGAGGGGGGAGCTGGGTGCTGGGGGGGCAGCCGGGCCGGGGGGTGCGGGGAGGGGGGAGCTGGGTGGCGGGGGGGCAGCCGGGCCGGGGGGTGCGGGGAGGGGGGAGCTGGGTGCTGGGGGGGCAGCCGGGCCGGGGGGGCAGCCGGGCCGGGGGGTGCGGGGAGGGGGGAGCTGGGTGTCGGGGGGGGAGCCGGGCCGGGGGGTGCGGGGAGGGGGGAGCTGGGTGCTGGGGGGAGCACCCGGGCCGGGGGGTGCGGGGAGGGGGGAGCTGGGTGCTGGGGGGGCAGCCGGGCCGGGGGGTGCGGGGAGGGGGGAGCTGGGTGCTGGGGGGGCAGCCGGGCCGGGAGGTGCGGGGAGGGGGGAGCTGGGTGCTGGGGGGGGGAGGAGCCGGGCCGGAGGGGTGCAGGGAGTGGGGAGCTGGGTGTCGGGGGGGGGGAGCCGGGCCGGGGAGTGCGGGGAGGGGGGAGCCGGCCGGAGGGGTGCAGGGAGTGGGGAGCTGGGTGTCGGGGGGAGCAGTTCTGGTCTCTGTGTTCAGAGGTGTCGGGATAACCACACCGCGCTCCCCCCAGCACTGAGTGGTCACTGACATGGAGCAGTGACGTTGCTATAGTGACTGGGGGGGTCCCGGCCCCCTTGTGCCAGGTGCTGTCAGGGGCGCTGCTGGGACAATGTGTGTAGTGGGGGGGGGGGCGGGGCTGAGCTCCACTGACCTGAACTGTGACCCCTTCATCTAATGCCAACCGCCCCCAGCCAGGGGGTGCGGCACACGCTGACAAGCCCCTCGCAGCCCCATGAGGTGCTCAGGCCGTGGGGAAATCCCTGGTTCCAGGCTAGGGTGACCAGATGTCCTGATTTTATAGGGATAGTCCTGATATTTGGGGCGTTTTCTTATATAGGGTCCTGTTACCCCCCACCGCCATCCTGATTTTTCACACTTGCTATTCCAAGTGCTTCTCAGGCTGTTTCATTCCCAGCGCCTCAGGGCAGTGCGGGGCTTTCAGACAGGATTCCTGTTTTGCTGAAGGTTAGTGAGAGGGAGTAAATTACCCTCCCCCCACCACCACCATAGACCAGGGTTAAATGAAGGGAAAAGGCTTCTTGGATCTCTGACCTTTAATGGCTCCCAGAAGGTTCTTCACGCTGGGTTTCACCCCAGTGCCTGGAACTCCCGAGTGTGGCTTGTCCTTGGCTACATACAGCTGGGCTCTGTCAGCACCAGTCCAGTGACCCCGCGGTCAGTGATGGGACGTTTCTGTAATGGAGGCAAGTCTAATTCGAGGTGTCAGCTTAGGGAGGGGATGTGTCCAGTCTCTGGCAGTGCATCCAGGGCAAGGGGAGAGGTTAGAGCCCCAGGATCTTTGCATTAATCAGGTCTCCGTTTGGGTGCGAGCTCCAGTTGCAGAGCCTGGAACAACTGCTGTGTTTGTGCTGTTGGGATCTCCTGTGACTGCCGGATAAAGAGCTTCAGGTGCCAGTAAGGTGGGGAGGGGCAGGCACATCCTGCATTTCCTAGCATGGACTTGAATCTTCCATTGCTAAAGGATCCCCCCTCAGCCTAAGGGGAGGATCTACAGGACCTGAAACCCAACTGATTTCAGGGCCAAGCTCACTGAAGCGGGGTGAACACCCGCTCCAGCCTGGAAGGAGTTGGAAAAGCCCTGCAGAGGGCTGGGGCTGAGGAAGGGAGCAAAGCCCTGGCTGATTGGCGGAAGTAGCTGCAGCTGGGGCCATGCCCCAAACAAAGCAACTGGGCCTTAGAAGGAGGCCAGGGCAGCCGGAAGCTGAGCAGTCTCACTCTGACTGGAGGGAGAGACAGGCCAGGCTGCTGGGGAGCTCACCCGAGGGGCCTAGAGAGATGCAGGGCTGAGGAAAGGCCTTAGGGGGTGGGAAGCCCTAGGCCAGCAACTCCCCAGGCTGCAGGGCCTGGTCGTAGGCCCACACAGGTATTGGAGTTGCAGGGGGACAGCCTGAGGGTGGGTAAAGGCAGCCAGTCCAAACCCTTTGTCCCCTGTGATGATTGGCTGATAGACTGCAGCCCGCCCCAGGGTGCGGGGGCTAGACGGTGACTGGCAGTAGCCATGACTGAGGTGACATGGGGATAGTGGGTGGGGTTCCCCTGGTTCCTCTGTAATGGCGGCGCAAGCCTGGAGGGAGACGGGGGCGCTCTGGGGCTCCAGACCCCAGCAGCGGCGGGGGAGAGCGGCTCAGGGCCACGCGAGCGGGCCATGTAAAGTTTATCGGCTTGGGGGGGACCCCGGCCGGCTCCTCGCCCCTGTAGGGGGGTAGCGTCCCCGCCCCGTGCCTCCATGTCTCGCCAGCCGCCGCAGGCCAGGTAAAGAGCCGAGTTTCCCCCCCCCCTCATCCTGGCTCTGCAGCTGAGCCCCCCCGTCTACCTCCTGGGGGGAGCAGTCCCTTTGCCAGCCCCCCTTGCCCGCCTGGTGCCGGAGCTCGTACTCACCAACAGCTCCAAGAACTGGAAGCCGCACCACCACCCCCTCCTTCCAGGCTTGCGCTGCCATTACAGCTGCAAGCCTGGGAGTGAGGAGGAATGCCGTACAGTTGAGGAACCAGGACGAGGGGGGGAGTGGGGAACTCGGCTTCTTACCTGGCCTGCGGTGGCCGGCGAAACATGCTGGCACGGGGCGGGGATGCTACCCCCCTACAGGGGTGAGGAGCCGGCCGGGGTACCCCCTGTGCCGATAAACTTTACATGGCCCGCTCGCGCGGCCCCGAGCCGCTCTCCCCCACCGCTGCCGGGGTCCAGAGCCCGGCGCCTCTCCTGCTCGGCTGCGCTCCAGGCATGGCTCCTTCCCGGCGGGGTGGCGGGATGCGCCGCATGTGCCCGGGGCCGCGGGGAGGGCAGCGCACGCGGCCATAGTGTGGCCGGGGCCTGCTAATTTCCCCAGCTCCTATGAAATGGCCTTTTTTTTTTTTGCTTTCCCCCCCCCCTCCCCCCCCGTAAAGCGCCAATGTAGCCAGGCTCCCAGCACTTGGAGCTACTCCCCTTGTCGATCTGGTTTACCAGGAGCGCTGGGAGAGCTCTCTCCCCTGTGCTCGCGGGTACCCACAGTGTCAGGTCAAAGCACGGCCGTGGGAGCGCTCCTGCGGCAGCACTTCAAACTGTCTAGTGTAGACTTAGCCTAAATCACCACTTGGGCTATGTCTCCACTGCTCACCTGACAGCTACAAGGCACTCAGTGTAGCCGCTCTTTGTCGGCAGGAGAGAGCTCTCCCCCTGACAAAATAAAACCACCCTCAACGTGGGGTGATAGTTGTGTTGACAAAGCGCTGTCCGCACTGGCACTTTTCATTGGTAACACTTTTGTTGGTCAGGGTGTTTTTTTTTACACCCCTGTGTGTCAAAAAAATTACCAACTAAAATGCAGAGCAGACATAGCCTTAGTGTGGACACAGTTATACTCAAGGCTTAAATTGCCATCGAGTATTTCCTAGAGTGCCTCACAGTTCCCCTCTCTGTCCCTCCATTCAACAGCATCAGGCTGGAGTCAAGGTCTGAAAATATTTACCTGTGCTCCGCTTTGGACAGCTCCTGCTGAATTTAAGCCCTGGTTATACTCATACAGATTGTTCCCCTACATTTACAGCAATAAGCTACACTGGTGTAAAGCACGGCTGTACCGAGAGAACTGCACTCGCACTAGGGGGGTTATTTAACTATTTTGGTAAAAAGAAACAAACAAGAAAACTTAAATAGTTCAAAGCAGAACAAAAACTAGGTAGAGGTGGCATCAGCGTAGGGTTGCCAACCTTCCAGGATTGTCCTGGAGTCCCCAGGAATTAAAGATTGTCATGTGACGAAACATCCAGGAATACATCCAACCAAAATTGAGTGTAATTGGTTCGGGGCAGGGACTGTCACTTGCTCTGTTTGTACAACACCCAGTACAATGGAGCCCCAGCGTGATTAAAGCTAGAATGTGCTACTATGACATGAAATAATAATTCCTTCCCCTCTCATTTTCTCGGGTTACACGTCCACCTCTCAAGTTCTCCAACTGGCCATAGAGTCTTTCATGAAAAACAGGGCCAACAAGACAGGGATGTCTCATGGGAAGAGCAAGCCAATTTAAAAAAGTAAACCTACCTGCCCTGCTATCGTCGTCATCGTTATTTATTAGTGTTTTATGGCAGCACCCAGGCGCCTCAGTCCTGGTCCTGGACCCCTGAGTGCCAGGTGCTGTACAGGTACAAAACAAAATATGGTCCCATTGGAGTATAAGACAGGCGACAACAGATGTATATAGTTGGATGGGGATTATAAGGAGACATGGCAGGCTGTCGTCTCAGAGCACCAATGGCCTAATGGTTATCTAAGTTTTTAGGCATCCTGGTGTCGAAGAAAAACTAAGTTCTCGCTTTTATTGTTTGGGTGCAGCAAAATCAAATTCTTTAATTTCTCCAGTAATTACCATGGAGGGAGAGAGTGCCATAGGACACAGGGTCACCCCAGTCCTGGACAGGTCTCTCAACTGGTAAACAATCACAGCAAGCCTTTATACCTTTTACAGACAATTTCTAACAATAATACAGACAGTAAAAAGCAACAACTACATTTTGTTTATACATAGCAAAAAGGCTTATCTTATTTGTCTCAATCCTAGAAAAAGCAAGCCTGCATTTTGGTTAGTGATTGCAAGGTCGTAATAACTTTGTACACAGTTCCTGTCCTGTCGCCTCGCACTATCTTTGCTCCTACAAGTCTTACGTCATTAAGGTTACAGTATGGCCTGACTCTTGCTAACTAACATTCATTAAGATCTCTTCAAATCCTTGTTAATTATTTACTGGCTTCCACACTCCCCCCTTTTGTACTTCTAGTACAACAAACAATTTCAAATCTCAATTCGCATGAAACCATGGACTTCAGATTCTACAGCAAACCTGTCAACCGTCATGGGACGTAATGACAATGCATGATTAGCATGAACATGAAAAGGTATTATAACTATAATTATGTTTGTTTTTTTTTCAAAAACAACAACAATAACATAATCCTAAACTAACTAACAACACGACAAACAATAACAGTCCCAGAGGAACAATACAACGGGGCTGTTGTACAATTCTGATCACAAAGCATAAAACAACATACCTAGTACATAAAGTAAACACTCTATAAGCTGTATGAAAGGTATCCTTTTCAGCTTAAAATATATTCTAAAGCAAGTGAATTTGCCCTTGCAATTCAGAGATTCTTTGAACCTTAGGTAACAATGAAAGCAAATTTATGAAACCGATCAGGCATTATTCTAGTCCAATCAAAATATACCTAAAATCTAAGAGCTACTTGCAACATTCTATCTGCATTCTATCTGCATTCTATCCGCAGGCCAGTAAATGATATAATTGCCTGCAGCAGTGGTAAGATCAATATGTATATCTTGTCAGGTGTTATTCTAGGGGTACTGTCTATAAATCAGGTAGGTATACCAGGTGGTCTAATTTCCCAGATGTCTCGGTAAATAATTCAGTTCCACATGCATCCTCCCCATGGACCCAGCAGGATTCGGTATGTGGGAGCCCACACCCCCTAACTGGTCCATATGCTTGGAAGGAGCACTGTGAATGTCCACACTTCCATCCAGAAAGTGTCCAAGTATGTCTTCATGACCACAGATCAGATGGTACTCCTGACGTGTCTGTAAGGGCAGTGGGCCAAGTCTGGTCCAGATCCCACTGCAATGCCTTCCCAGCCTCAGTGATATTCAATACCATCTCTGTCAGTAACTTCTGGGTCATAAAAGTAAGGGTGGAAATGACATGTAACTCACCAACTCCAGCCTGTACTTAAGATAGCTGAGCTTCAAAAATAAGACTAGTGGCCTTTTCTAGTTGCCCCAATTTCTTATCATGTTCTTGGCCTTTAAGAATAGTCCAAATGACTACTACACTATTGGCCCCAGCCCACAGGGATCTGGTCAATTCCCTTCTTGTCCAGAGGAAATAACCCAGGCCTTTTGTTGTGCTAATCTAATGGCAGCCCCTTGTGAGCAATCTGGGTATGTAGAAAACTGGATAAGGGCAATGTCAGTTAAAATCCAATTAGGGAGGGCAATACATACTGAAGGATTTATCCAGAACACAGGGCGCAGCCTGTAGAATAAACCCCAAAATCCAATTAATACCACAGTCCCAAGCATGGGTCCCACAAATTTCTTCCTGCCAGTATGTAATTCTGTGTTTCTTCACCAGGGTCAGTTCTCAATGTCCTTTTAGTCAGGAATTCCTGGACTTTGGCAATGTCAGTGGAGTGAGTGCTGCTTCTGCCTTCCCAAAACAATCAAGGTTTAGCATCCTACAGGGGAGAGGTTTCCAGCACATATCACCCTGTAATAGCTGTGCTTTTTCTAGAAAAGTCTAAAGGCACAGTTGGTCTGTCAGTGGACAAGGGAGAGGTTGTCCAGAAGCTGTCCAGAAGCACAGTAGAACTAGAAGAAAGAATAGGCTAATCATCAATAGGAAAATTCTTCTGATGTGGAGGGGTCTTTTTGCAGCGAGAATCCTGGGTCCAAGCAGTCAGTCTGTGGCACTTCACAGCGGTGTCGGTAGTCAGCAGGACTTGGAAAGGGCCTTTCCAGCATGGAGCCAAGGCAGTCTTTCGCTGATGGATCTTTATGTAGACCCAGGCTCCTGGTTCCAACGAGTGGCAAGGTTGCACAGGATCCTTTGGTAGTGCTCCCATCACCTGTGTATAAAAAGACTTAACACATTTCATTAGTGCCTGACAATATTTAAGCATTATGTTATCCAGCAAATGAATGTCCATCTGAGCTGGGGTTAGTGGGGGTGCAGTTGGTAGTCAGCATTGGGTGTCCTGTCAAATTTCATGAGGGCTGAGTCCAGTCCACACACACCAAGGCCTCTTTTTCTTCCTTTTTCTTTTTTCTTTTTTTCTTTTTTTTTAACCCTTTTTTTTTTTTTTAAACCTTTTTATCTCTTTTTTTTTTTTTTTATTTTAACCATGATGCATCTTTACCTGGTCCGGACCAATACCATGAGGCGGTATGACAACCCCTCTTGAGGCGGTAAAAACCCCTCAGCACCGGTGCATTCTAATGCATTTACCTTATGCATTACCTTATGCATTTACCTTGGCCAACTCAGCAGTTCCCAGTACTGCTATAAACTAACCTTATTGGGGCCTCTCCCCAATACCACTTTGCATCTGATCCTGCTGCACAGTCAATAAGTAAGCAAACATAAAATAACAAGGGTAAAACAGATAGATGGTGTAAATTTTACAGGGCTTAAATGAATTTTTCACGCATGTACAGATTCCAATCATTTAAATACCTGCAGATTTTAGGACCATAATGTACGTACATGTAATATGCTGGGGCACCCTTAGGGGGTAAGGTGGAATATTTAGACTGTCAGTAGCCCACACGGAAGGGAAAGGGGAGGGAAGATGGGTTCACACACCCCTAGACCCAGGCAGCTTCCTCGCCGGACTATGCCAGGCTGAGTCAGCCCACCGTGGGTCGGATCTCCTAAAGATCCACTAGTTACTGGGCTAGCCCGGTAACAGCCACTCACACTGGTGTACACACACACACACCAAGGCCTCTTTTTCTTCCTTTTTTTTTTCTTTTTTTCTTTTTTTTTTAACCCTTTTTTTTTTTTTTAACCTTTTTATCTCTTTTTTTTTTTTTTATTTTAACCATGATGCATCTTTACCTGGTCCGGACCAATACCATGAGGCGGTATGACAACCCCTCTTGAGGCGGTAAAAACCCCTCAGCACCGGTGCATTCTAATGCATTTACCTATGCATTTACCTTATGCATTACCTTATGCATTTACCTTGGCCAACTCAGCAGTTCCCAGTACTGCTATAAACTAACCTTATTGGGGCCTCTCCCCAATACCACTTTGCATCTGATCCTGCTGCACAGTCAATAAGTTCAGATGGCGTGAGCCCAACAGAGACAGACGTCCTCACGGAAAGTCCTCCTCCGATACCCCAATAGAGATTTCAAAAGGTCTCATACCTCTCATGTGGCGCCATGGGGTTCGAAGGGGAATGATCCGTAGTAGCCGTCTGTGGGTCCGTGGGCGTTGCCATCCCGGACGAGCCCCCAAATTGTCGAAGAAAAACTAAGTTCTCGCTTTTATTGTTTGGGTGCAGCAAAATCAAATTCTTTAATTTCTCCAGTAATTACCATGGAGGGAGAGAGTGCCATAGGACACAGGGTCACCCCAGTCCTGGACAGGTCTCTCAACTGGTAAACAATCACAGCAAGCCTTTATACCTTTTACAGACAATTTCTAACAATAATACAGACAGTAAAAAGCAACAACTACGTTTTGTTTATACATAGCAAAAAGGCTTATCTTATTTGTCTCAATCCTAGAAAAAGCAAGCCTGCATTTTGGTTAGTGATTGCAAGGTCGTAATAACTTTGTACACAGTTCCTGTCCTGTCGCCTCGCACTATCTTTGCTCCTACAAGTCTTACGTCATTAAGGTTACAGTATGGCCTGACTCTTGCTAACTAACATTCATTAAGATCTCTTCAAATCCTTGTTAATTATTTACTGGCTTCCACACTGGCAAAGGAGGCCATTGAGGAGGGTTTTGGAGTATGAGGTAGTTTTGCAGACATTTACCAGGAGCTCCTCTCAGGCATGAGGGGCAGTATGGGACAAAAAGGGGCTTTTTTGCAAATGTATAAAGTGGGTAATGGAGGCTGGAATCATGTGCAGATCGGAGGTGGGAGTCGACATTTTGGTAGCAAATGAGAGATGATGGGTCAGGTGGGGTTAGGCTGTGAAGGGCCTCACAGCTGAAATCAGGCAGTTTATATTTGATGCAGTGGAGATGGAGGAGCTAGTGGAGGGAGGCAAAGAGAGGTAACATGGTCCGATCAACGGGCTAGGAAATGATCTTTTCAGCATCTTCTGAATGGATCTAAGCAGGATGAGCCTGCGTTTGTCAAGGCCAGAGAAAAGGATGTTGCAGCAGTCGAGACACGAGAGCCTGGAGCAGAGTTTTAGCTGTGGGGGTGGACAGGAAAGGCCACATCTTAGAGAGGTTCTGCAGAAAGAGTTGGCAAGATTTAGCCATAACCTGAATGTGAGGACCTAGAGAGAGATCCGAGTCAAAGATGACACCCAGGTTATGGACCTAAGTGACAGGCAGGATGGTGGCGTTGTCCACAGTGACTGACAAAGGAGGTAGCAGGGAGGTCTTGGGGGGAAGATTGGGAACTCTGTTTTAACCACATGGAGCTTGAGCTGATGACGAGACAACCACAAGGAGCCGTCAGAGAGACAGGCCAAGATTGTAGTTTGAGCAGAAAGAGACAAGTTTGGAGTGGATAGGTAGATCTGTGAGTCATCAGCGTGGAGATGGTAGTTGAATTTGTGTTTGCAGATGACTTTGCCCAGAGATAAGGTGTAGAGGGAGAAGAGAAGGGGACCAAGGACAGAGTCCGGGTGGGGACAGAACCCCACAGAGGGCTGGAGGGGGGATGAGGAAGATCCTCTGATGGACATGGTGAAGGAGTGATTAGAGAGGTTAGAGGGGACAGAGTTAAGCCAAGGAGGACAAGAGTTTAAGAAGAGTGGTGAATGGTGCCAGAGGCGGCTGGCAAACCAAGGAGGGTGGAGCGCTGAGTCTGAGTGCTAGCTGGGAAAAGGCATTACAGACTTTGTCAGGAGCAATTTCTGTGGAGCGCAAGGCATGGAAGCTGGATGGGGAGGGTCTAGGATGGAACCGGAGGACAGGAACTCCAGGCAGCAATTGCAGAGGCACATTCAATGAGCTGAGAGATGAAAGGGAGAAGGGGCGGGAGCTGGGGAGGCAAATGGAGTCAAAGGTCTTTCTGATGGAAGACACTAAAATGTGTTTGTGTTGTGAGGGGAAAGAGCCGGAGGAGAGTGAGAGGTTAAAGAGAAGAGGGCGGGAGGGAGGGAGGAGAGTGGGTGTGAGGGAGATCAGGAGATGGGGTGGGGTGAGTGGAAGGTTTAGGAGAAGAGCAGATGAGAAATGTCGGCATCTGTGAAGGAGAGGGAGGTGGGAATTGAAGGAAGGGAAGGGAAAGCGGGGGTGGGGGTGGGAGGGAGAAGGTCACGTTTCATTGTCAGGAATTCACCTGACCGACTAGTGCTCTAACCCCCTTAGGGTCACACACTCTCCCATTGGAGTGAGCCGCTTGGCTCCACCTCCTCCTGGGACAGAACTTCAGAGCCTTCAGCACCCCGCTTCCTGCCATGAGCTCCCCTCAGTGACTCCACCAGAACCAGAGACCTGCACCCCCAAGGGGGACAATGTGCTCCTGACTTCCGGACTCGGGGGTGACTCTCAGCCAGTGCTCTACAAACAGGAGGGTTTGCTGGGTGTCTGGAACACAGCGTAGAAAATCTTTAGTTAACGTAGAGAATGGAAAGTTACAGCAAAGACCTGGGTCAGTCCAGAACCCAGAGCTCTCTCTCTAGTCCCAGTCCAGATGCTTCTCCTCCTTCCAGAAGCCCACACTTAACCCCAAGGGCCCCCGCCCGCCCCGTCCTTTGTTCTTGGCAAACACTGTCACCTGGCCTCCTCCTCAGCCCTTTGTTTCCCAGCTGGTCACAACCAGCTTCCTGCAGAGGATGGGTCTCACTAGTTGCTAGGTTCCGAATGTCCGGGCAGTCCCCAACGGCATGGGGCCCGGGGCCCAGACAGCCAGGCATCAGTCACACCTGGATCTCTGCAGAGTAAACAGCCTTTTCCTCACCCTCTTTAACCATGCAGTTCATAGGGGAAACTGAGGCACACACATTATGAATCATGGGGAGAGGTGATTGGTGGGTGATGCTGAGAAAAACCAGCTGATGGTCAGAGCGGGGAAATCCGCACCGGAGAGCTCAGAGGGCAGGGCTTGGTGAACCCAAGTCCAGTGCATGGCCATTTTAAGTATGGGGGAGCTGACCCAGGGCTGCTGGGTGAGTGCAGAGGGGAGGGTGAGGAGATGGGGAGCAGAGGTCGCTGCTGGGCAGTGTCAGAGGGAGCCAGAGGCAGGAGCAGGATCAGACTCTGATCCACAGTGTCCCTGTTGCTCCTGTGACTGCAGTGTCCAAGGGCTAGAACCGTAAAGGGGGGTGCCTAAATCCCAGTATCAGGCCCCCTGGGGTTCACAGAGCCCCCTTCCCCCAGCTGCTGCTGAGCCCTGTAGGTGCCTGAACTCACTTGGCACCTTTGTGCAGTAACAGGTCCCTTGGGATCTATGTTCCTTCCTCTGGGCCTGCGGGGGAGACTGGATTTGAGCAGGGCTCTGCCACCTCCCAGGGTGTCCTAGTCCCTGAGCCGTGGGGCCCTCTGCTGTGGGGCCCCCTCCATCGCTCCTGTGGGAGCTGTTCCACTGGGGAGAACTAGAACTGGGCCAGAGAGCAGGGGCGTGAGAACAGCTCTGTAGCCGGGTGGTTGGAGCCTTCACCCGGGAGGTGGAGACCCCGGGTCCAGGCCCTCTGCTCCACTGACTCTTTAGTTAGCCAGGGAGAAGCAGCATCAGCAGCCCTGCTCACCTGATCAGGCCGTGAGATTGTGACTGAAGGGAAGTGAAATGGACAGTGGCTGGTGCTGGCAGGAGGGACACAGGACGTTCGTGAGCTGGTGGAGCTGAGGGGAAGAAAAGGGGAGAGCTCTGCCCCCGTTAGATCCATCTGTTCTTCAGCTCATACATAAGCCAGGGCAGGGCTGTGCCTATTGTGTGTGTCCAGCGCCCAGCACAGGGGGGCTCTGGTCTGTAACTGGCCATTGGGAACTAGGGAACAAGGCCCCAATCCTGCAAATGCTGCGTGTCACGTTACTGAGGTGAGGGAAGGCTCCAGGGGAGCTGTTTATTTGGGCATAAGCTTTCGTGGGCTGGAACCCACTTCATCAGATGCAGACACGAAAGCTTATGCTCAAATAAATGCATTAGTCTTCAAGGTGCCACAGGACTCCTAGTTTTTTCAGTGTGCAGTGGCCATCAAACAAGCTAACAGAATGTTGGGAATCATTAGGAAAGGGATTGATAATAAGACAGAAAATATCATATTTCCTCTATATAAATCCATGGTACACCCACATCTTGAATACTGCATGCAGATGTAGTTATCCCATCTGAAAAAAGATATATTGGAATTGGAAAAGGTACAGAAAAGGGCAACAAAAATGATTAGGGATATGGAATGGCTGCTACATGAGAAGAGTAGAACTTTTTAGCTTGGAAAAGAGACGACTAAGGAGGATATGATGAAAGTCTATAAAATCAAGACTAAGGCTATGTTTTTTTCACAGAGTTCACGGAAGTCACGGGATCTGTGACTTCCAGCAAACTCCATGATTTCAGCCCGTGGCCACCAGAAGCTGTGGGGTCCCCCTGCCACCTGTAGCAGCTGGGAACGGCGGGCGGGCTCCATGGGCTGTGGAGGAAGCAACCGCTCCCAGTTGCTGTGGGCGGTAGGGGGACCCCGGAGCTCTGAGTGGCCTGCAGTTGCCTAGTCCCTGCAGGTGGTGTGTGTGTCACGCAGCTGAGCTCCCAATTTTGCCATGGATATTTTTAGTAAAAGTCTGGATAGGTCATCGTCTTCCGTGAGCTTTTCTTTGTTGCCTGTGACCTGTCCAGGACTTGTACTAAAAATATCCATAACAAAATCATAGTCTTCATCATGAGTGGTCTGGAGAAAGTGAATACCGAAGTGTTATTTACCCCTTCACGTAACACAAGAACTAGGGGTCACCCAAGGAAATTAATAGTCAGCAGGTCTAAAACAAACAAAAGGAAGTATTTCTTCACACAACGCAGAGTCAACCAGTGGAACTCCTTGCCAGAAGATGTTGTGAAGGTCAAGACTATAACATGATTCAGAAAAGAACTAGTTAAGTTCATGGAGGATAAGTCCATCAATGGCTATTAGCCAGGATGGGCAGGCATGATGTCCCTAGCCTCTGTTTGCCAGAAGCTGGGAATGGGCAACAGGGGATGGATCACTTGATGATTCCCTGTTCTATTCATTCTCTGTGGGGCACCTGGCACTGGCCACTGTTGGAAAACAGGATACTGGGCTAGATGGACCTTTGGCCTGACCCAGTCTGGCTGTTCTTATGTTCTGAATAAATTATAGTAAAATGTGTGCACAGCCAGTGTCCTGGCTCCCACCTGTAGCTTGGACACATCCCTCTGCCCACCTTGACTTCCCCAGCTTCAGCTCCTGCATCTCCTGTCCCCCGGTCCTCCTGCCCCACCGTCTCCCATAACACCCCCTTTCCTTTTCCCCACACCGCACTCCCGCTCTGCCCCTCCTCCGGGGCCCTCTTTCCTTCCTCACACTCCCCTGTATCCCCAGTACACTCTCCCCATATGCTCCCCTACTCCTCACACATGCTCCAGCCCCTCTGTACCTCCCCACCCCTTCCCCTCCTCACTCCCCCTCCAGCCCTGCCTCCCTTTCTCCTTCTACCCCACCATTTCTTTCTCCCTGGTCAGGCCGTTCTGTGAGCCCTTTCCCAGGTCTCCCTCCCACAGGAGCGCTCCTGAGAGCCAGCACCACCTCTTGTGTATTGCCAGGGGCTCCCTGACATGGTCTGGTTGGGTCTGACTCTCCCCTCTCCCCCCCAGGCCTGCACTCCAGGCGCGTATTGGACACGGTGGTGTCAGAGCCCGGCCCGGGGCTGCCCTGGTACAGCCGTGTTGTGTACGTGGACGATCAAGTCATCTACGTCTACACCAGTGGGATGCAGAAGGCAGAGCCTCGCCCAGTGTGGATGGCGCAGAACGAGGGCCCGGAGTTCTGGGAGGAGAGGACCTGGTGGGCACAGCGCCACCAGAAATGGTTCAAAGCGAGTTTGAACACCCTGGGTCAGCTCTACAACCAGAGTGAGGGTGAGTGAAGGACACGACCTGACCTAGGGATGCAGGGACATTGAGGGGGGAGACACGTGGTTGATGTAAACAGGGTGAAGGGACACCAGGATGCGTGTTGGGGATGGGGGGAGGGGACAGCCCTCAGGCATTTTGTCGCTGGAGTCAGTGTGAACATGGGGGACAGAGGGACACATGCGGGGGGTGGGGGGAGGGGCTGCAGGATGGAGATTCCATGTGAAAGACATTTTTTGACACCCTCCAAAGTGGGACTCTCATACACCCCAGATTTCTGTTACCAGTCCCACTTGGAGCTTCCTCTGCTGCCCTTCGGGGGACCCCCCCCGCCCCTTGTGTGTCGTAATTTCCTGGACAGAGTGGCAGAGGTGCGAAAGCCAGAAGTCACTATCAGACCCGGCTAGTCCGACCTCCTGGTCACTGAGGCCAGAGGATCACACCCAGTGATTCCTGCACGGAGGGGTTTGTTCTTCCCGGCTACGACAGTGACACTGTCGGACCCTATAGCTAGAACAGGGCTCTGAGATGTCTTGTCTCAATTCCCAGACACCGAGTGATGGGGAATCCCAATATCGACAGCCCCAAGTGTTCAGACATGAGTCAGGCCCCAAAATCCTGAGTTTGCTTTAATGTTGTGAGTATTTTGGGAATAATATTGGAGTTTGTTTTTATTTGCCCTCTGGTTTGAGCCTTTAGGGGACACATTTCCAGGGTTTTCCCTGCTCCTAGAAGGACTAGAAGTTACTGCTGTAAGAAAAGAGAGCTGAGACTCTCCTCTAATCCCATAAATCCAGGAACTGGGGATTTAATAAAAGCACCCCAAAAAAATTTTGAACTGGAAGGGATCCTGAAAGGTCATTGAGTCCAGCCCCCTGCCTTCACTAGCAGGATCAAGTACTGATTTTGTCCTGATCCCTAAGTGGCCCCCTGAAGGATTGAACTCACAACTCTGGGTTTAGTAGGCTAATGCACAAACGATTGAGCTATCCCTCCCCCTCCCAGAGCATAATGAGACGCACAGTAGAGTCACAGGAGCAGGCAGTGCTGCATTCACTCCAGCCTGGGGAGAAGCTGCTCACCGGTGAGCCTCCTTTATTGTTCATGTTGTCTTATTTCCCGAGTGAATTTATCTAAGGTCAGATTCCTCTTTACTCCACAGAGCAAGGGTTTGACATCAACTGGGGCTGGAGAGTTAGTGAGAGAATCAGCCCCTCTAATGTGCAGAGACTCCCGGGCTTCCTTACACCTGGCAGCACAAACCTCAGCACGTGTCCCCCGGTTGGAGCCCCCGGGGTCAGGCAGGTTCCCCTGCACACTATCAATAGATGTGTAAAGAGCTGTTCTTCCTGCTCGGTCCCCAGTGTGCAGGGCTGTAGCCACCTGGCCAGGCCCCCGGTTGTGCTGTCTCACTTAGCTCGGTGATGATCTGTAAGTGTTCAGTGCCTGGCACTGCTGAACTGTCCCTGGCAGGTGTAATTGCTCTGCCCTTCCTGACGGGACTGGCGAGTGACAATCCCTGATTCCCCCGTGTCAGTGGTACTGGCCTGTCACATTGGTCCTCACCCAGGGGTGTCCCCAGCCCCTTCTTGTAACAGCCCCCCAATCCCTCCTGGCTCCCAGCACTGTGACAGCAGCAGTGAGAACTAATTCCCATCCTGCCCTGGACACCTGGGTTCCTGGCGGCCCTGCCCCAGGACTAAGTGACAGGGCAGAGCGTTGCCAAGTGTCTGCCCCCCTAGCGCAACCCCTCTGTAGCTAGTTTAACCCTCTCCTGACTAGTCTCACCCATTGCTCCCCTGCTGCTGAGCCTGTCCAGCCTGACCTGCTCATACGGACACCGGCCTCCCCAGTGCTGAGAGAGGGGCTCTGCTCCCCGGCCCCTAAGCCTGCGCTGGGGAGCTGCTGTTCTGTCCCTGCTGCCCCCTCCTGCCCTCCTCCCCCCATTCACCCCCTCCTCACAGTCCTGGGGCTGCCAGCTCGCCGGAGACTGTCCCGAGTCCTGCACTTTGGCCACCAACAGTGTTCCCCTCGCTAGCTGCGTCTGCCCCCAACACGCACATGGGGGAATTCGGGGTCTGGTCCCTCTGGGACCCCATCGGTGCCCCCACCTCGCTCATCCCTGTGGAGTGCAGCACGGAAGAGAAGAGGGGTGGGTGGGGAGGCCTGACCCACCTCACTCCTCTCGGGTGCCTGGCTTGGGATCTCTGCGTGTTCTGTGACCAGCCACCCCGCACCTCTACAGAGTCTCAGTGGTTCTCTCATTACTCCATCCCTTTTCCCCAAAGTTGTTTTCTCTCTCTTTGACTTTAGTTGATCGGAATAAATAGTTAGTTGGACTCTCGTAGCAGAGTTTCCTCCACTCCTGGGACTGGGCATGCCTTGGTCTCCGGGCTTCAAACCTGGTGCCTCCTGCGGCAAGCCCATGCCTTTGAGTGACCTGCACTCTAGCTGTCTAGAGTGCTTGGGTGAGACTTGTATTGCGGATCGCTGTCAGCTCTGCCACCAGTTCAGTGCAGGGGAGTGCAACCTGTGTCTGGCTACTCCTCTGCCCCTGCTCTGCAGGCAATACCATTGACTCCGCCCTGTTCACAGGCTCTGTTGAGTCCAGTACCCAACCAGCCGCCGGCACCAGAGGGGCAGCGAGGCACTAGCAGGGTTGAGGTTCCATCCTGGAGGTGTTTGTTGTGCCCAGGGACTTGCTGGCATGTTTGGTACCAGTGTTGCCAGCAGAGCAACAGTTGGTGCCAGTAGTGCAGGCAAACAGAAGGGAGCATGATGCCCCAAGTTCCTGTTTGGTACCAGGCCCCTTGCTCCCTGGATCCTCAGCACCGTCCCTTGGAGCCGACGGGTACCACACACCCCACGTCCCCACAAGAAGACTCATCATCCAAGTTGGAGTTTGAATCTTGCACCCAGCCGAGGGACTGGTACCAATACCCTATGCAATCAGCCCTATGTAATGGTGGATCCTGGGGTTGGGGTTCCTCCGATCGCCTGGCCTAGTGGGCAATGACCCATGCAGATGTAATGGCCTTTTTGGAACCCCTGGGGTTCTCTGCTGCCTGGCCCCCCCATCTAGGTGCTCCTACTCAGTGGTGTCTGAGAGAAGGATTCCTCTGTCACACTGAGCAGTAGCTGATCCCGACTACGATATTGAGCCAGGTACCGACTCTCAGAACCTGGAGCGACAGGATCACCAGGCGTTATGGAAGAAGGTGGTCTCGAACTTGGGGCTGGAAGTGGAGGTAGTTAAAAAGTCTTCCAACAGCCTGGTCAACATCTGGGCTGCAGTGGCCCCATCGAAGGTAGCTCTGCCTCTCAATGAGGCCATCATGGGTCCAGTTAAAACCCTGGGCAGACCCCTTCCTCACTGCCCCCCACGTCGAGGAAGGCAGATAGGAAATACTATGTCTCCACCAAAGGGAGGAGTACGTATGTTCCCATCCATCTCCCAGCTTCTTGGTGCCTTTGGCAGCCAATGAGAGGGAAAGGCCAGGGTAGTAAGGGGCAACCCCCAAGTCAAAAGACTCAAAAAAGCAAGACCATTTTGGTAGGAAAATGTATTCTACCAATGGACTACAGCTCCAGCCAACAGGCCATTGGGTGCTGAGTATGGTGGAGGAGGGTTATACAATTCAGTTCGTTTCCATGCCTCCCTCCTACCCCCCCATCCCCGTCCCTCTTCAGGGACCCTTCTCATGAGCAACATTTAGCCCAGGAGCTGCAAGCCCTTCTCTGGGTAGGGGCTGTGGGGGAGGTGCCTCAGAATTTAAGAGGGAAAGGGTTTCACTCCCATTATTCCTGTGATGGGTTTGGTCACAGAGATCCCCTTGGGACTGTCACTGATATGCTGAAATCATCCCTGAGCAGGTTTTCCCTGCCAGCTTGGGAATTCCAGAACCCTGTCTGGTTGAGCCAGACATGCTAAACTGTTTACACAGACCCAGAGTCTGGGCCATGCTCCAAAAGCTGCAGGCTTTAGCTGAAAACTGCTCAGCAGGTTACCTGTCTTCAGCACCCAGACACTCAGTTCCCAGTGGGATCGAAACTCCAAATAAATCTGTTTTACTTTGTATAAAGCTTATACAGGGTAAATTCCTAAAGTGTCCACCCTCTATAGCACAGATAGAGAGATATGCACAGCTGTTTGCTCCCACAGGTATTAATCACTTACTCTGGGTTTATTAATAAACAAAAGTGATTTTATGAAGTATAAAACATAGGATTTAAGTGATTTCAAGTAATAAGAAACAGAACAAAGTAAGTCACAGAGCAAAATGAAACAAAACATGCAAGTCTAAGCCTAATACATTAAGAAACCGATTACAGGAAATATTTCACCCTCAAAGATGTTCCAATAAGTTTTCTTCACAGACTGGACTCTTTCCTAGTTCTGGCCCAATCCTTTCCCCTGCTACAGTCTTTGTTAGATCCAGCAAACATCTCAGGTGATAAACAGGGGTTTTCTCATGACTGGCACCCCCTTTTATAACTTTGGCACAATGCCGGAATCTTGTGTCTCTCTGGGTCCCCACCCCTTCTGCTAAATGGAAAAGTACCAGATTTAAGATGGATTTCACTACCAGGTGACATGGTCACATGTCTCTGAGACCTCTGGTCTCCATTCCTCCGGGGTTGCTGCCCCCTCCAGGAAGGCTTTCAGGTAAATAAACCACTTACCATCAATTGTCCTAATCAGTGGGAGCCATCAAGTTCCTAATGCCCCATTGATAGCCCTCACCTGGTGTAACTACAACAGTGATACAAGTTTATCTTATTTCCCCAACTCCAGACATAGAAATAATACATGCAAACAAATAGGATGAACACCCTCAGTAGATTACAAGCTTTCTGATTACATCATACAAGAGACCTTTCGCATGAAACATATTCCAGTTACATCATATTCATAAGCATATTTCCATAAAGCATATGGAGTGCAACATCACAATTCCTTAATCCTGAGTGCCAAAGGGGGTCTCTGACCCATTCTAGACCTGCAGCACCTCAAAGGCTGAAGTTGTGCATTGTCTCCATCATTCTTTGCCTGGATCCAGGGGGCGGGGACGCCGCCCTCAATTTGAAAGATGCTTATTTCCACATCTCTATTTTTCAAGGCCACAGAAGCTTTCTCAGGATCATTGTGAACCTGGCTCGTTACCAGTTTACCGTCCTACTGTTCAGCCTGTCAGCAGCCAAATGGGTCTTTATGAAATGCCTGGTAATAGTGGCAGCCTTCCTGAGAAGGTGAAGGGTGCAGGTGTATCCGTATCTCGGTGACTGGCTGGCCAAGGGCCAGTCCAAGTCCCAGGTAAAAGCCAGCGTCACCTCGTCCAACCAACATTTCAAGCACTGGTCCTGCTGATAAATGAGCAGAAGCCGACACTTCTCCCAGCTCAGAGGATAGAGTTTATTGGAGCGGTGCTCGATTCTACCCAGGCCAGGGCCTTCCTCCCAGAAGCCCAGTTGCAGTCAGTGTCGTCGCAGGTCAAGGCCCACTCAGGCTGTTGGGTCACATGGCCTCATGCATATACATGGTGCAGTATGTGGGGTTGCACCTCAGACCCCTTTGGGCTTGGCTGGCCTCAATGTACCAGCCAAACAGCCATCATATGAACTCGGTGCTCTGACAGATCCCTGGTTGGTAGGCTTGGATGTTCCCTCGTCAGGCCGCAACCCTCAGTATCCCTAATCTTGGATGCATCCAAGCTCAGTTGGGGGCCCATCTCGGGCAGCTCAGGTAATAAGATAATAATTGGAGATATACCAATCTCCTAGAACTGGAAGGGACCTTGAAGGGTCATCGAGTCCAGCCCCCTGCCTTCACTAGCAGGACCAGTTTTTGCCCCACATCCCTAAGTGGCCTCCTCAAGGATTGAACTCACAACCCTGGGTTTAGCAGGCCAATGCTCAAACCACTGAGCTATCCCTCCCTCAGGACACAAGGTCAGTGGTCTCAGCAGGAACTCTTGCTACAGATAAACAGAGAGGTCAGGGCGGTCCACCTAGCACACAGGTGTTCTTACCCCACATCGCAAGCAAGATGGTGCAAGTTCTTACAGACAACATGGCAGCCATGTTTTACATCAGCAGGCAGAGAGCGGCCTGCTCTTCTCCCCCCCATGTCAGGAGGCCATTTGCTTGTGGGAGCTCTGCATAAAGCACTCGATACGCCTTGAAGCTTCTCACCTTTCGGGAGCCCAGAACGAGCTGGCAGATCAGCTATTCTCACTGCGAATGGTCCCTATGACATAGCAAGGACCATTTTCCAGTGGTGGGGTACCCCTCTCGTAGACCTGTTCACAACCAGACAGAACAGGAAATGTCAGCAGTTCTGCTGTCTGTGTGACTGCAACCTGGGCTCGCTCCCGGATGCCTTCTTACTCCCTTGGAGAAAGCACCTGTTCTGCGCCTCCCACCTCCTCTGCCCCCCCCCGCCCCAACATTCCTTTAGTGCACAAGGTCTTGCTGAAGGTCAAGGGTGAAGGTTATTCTCATAGCCTCAGCCTGACCACATCATCACTAGTTTGGGTTATTTCTAGACCTGTCATTAGCGACTCCAGTGCCGCTTCCTCCCCTTCCAGACCTGATCTCACAAGATCACGGCCAAATGCTCTATCTGCCTCATGGTTAAACCTGTAGAACTGGCCTGTTCGGAGTAGGTCTGGTAGGTCTTCACGAATTTGCATGTCATCCTTGCGCAGGGGACATGCTAATCTTCTCTATTGTTCCAATTTTAGTATATGTCTTGCTAGGCAGTAGGAAACCATCTACCAGAGCTACTTACCTCGCCAAGTGGAAGCATTTCTCCATTTGGTCTCCCCAGCAGGGCCTCTCACCGGGGTGCCAGAACTTCCCTGTGAGTGGAGGGGCCACCGGTGCTGTGTCTAAGTCAGACTCAGGACTCACAATTTGTCAGACCACTCTGTTTTATTAGCAAAGCGCTCTGCTAATACACCCAGATAATGTGAGCACCATGCAAGACACAAACTATCTTATTTATACAGATAGAAGGGCACGAACTTAACAAGATAACAAAAGGAAGCAGAATCTGATAAGTTTCCCTGGGCTAGACATGCATTTCTTATTTCCTTACTAACTATTACCGATCTTCTGTTAATGTCCCGCTATTAGCTTAAGTGGACCCATTGTTTTGTACCTTAATGTTTCTCTTCCTGACAACTATATTTCAACATTTCTTATTTCTGCTTAAAGGAACGTGCATCATTTCTTTAATCCATTCTTATTTTTACAATATAATTCATTCTACTTTCACACCAGAAACTGTGACTCCGCCTCTTCCCCTGACACGTCCCCCCACCTCTTCTCCTGAGGCTCCTCCCCTCCCCCCTGCTCTCACCTGCTGCTAAAGTGGCAGGGCCACGGCCCCTTGGTCCCCCTGTTCCAGCACCCCTGCCTCTCACCCACTGAGTCATCTCTCAGATACTCCAGAAGCAGATACTCCAGAACAGTCTGGAAACAGCCAGGTCTAGCGATTTCATCTGCTAAGGCACACACAGCCGCGGTCTCCGCATTCTACCCCATGCTGGGTGGTCGATCAGTTTTTTCACATTAAATGTCCATTCACTTCCTCAAAGGCTTTGAAAGGCTATACCCACAAATCTGGGAACCCATCTGTGTAAACGAGGGTGGGTAGCACCCTTGTGTAACTCCCCAACTATTCAGTTAGCTGTAGAATCCTCCTTAGCAGCTGTACCCGAATTGCCTTACCTGTAAAGGGTTAAGAGGTAAACTTAAAAAGAGTTGGCACCTGAGCAGGGGAACCAATAAGGAAGCTGTACCCTCTCAAATTGGGAAAAACTGCTGGGTGTGTGGGTTTTTTGTTCTATGTAGAAAGGACTATATAGAAAGTTGATCTGTAAATTCACACAGCTCTTTGTGGCAGTAGCTGACAGGATGAAAGCCCTACCCATTTCAGCTCAGAGAATTTCATCCTGGATCACATTGTGCATTCACACGTGGTACGAGCAGGCAGGTGTCCCATCACCTGCCTTCCTGACGGCCCATTCTGTGAGAGCACAAGCTTCCTCACTGGTGTTCATGGCCCAGGCCTGATCCAGGACATTTGCAGAGAGGCGACCTGGGCATCAGACATACTTTTTCTTCCAACTATGCCATCAACCAGCAAGCTAGACATGCACTGGGTTTGGTTGGGCAGTGTTGTAATCCACGTGTCCATGAACTCGGAGCCCACCTCTTACGGTACTGCTTGGGAGTCACCGAATGTGGAATGGATACGTGCAAGCATCTGAAGAAGAAAAAATGGTCACTAACCTTTCTGTAACTGTTCCTTAAGATGTGTTGCACACGTCCATTCCACAAGCCAATGTCCTACCCCTCTGTTGGAGTTGCTGGCAAGAAGTGAGAAGGTGCAGGGTCAACCAGTCCCCTTGCACCATGACATAAGAGTGCTGCACTAGAGGGCGCTAGAGCTGGCCTGAGGGGTATCACTGAGGGAAAACTTTCTGGCGACTGTGTGCGGGGCACGCACACCTAGTGTGGAATGGACGTGTGCAACACATCTCTAAAAACCACCATTACAGGAAGGTTAATCACTGGTTTTTGTCCACACCTGTGGCATTGTTCAGGGACACAGCTTAGTGGGCTTGGCTCTGTCCTATGGCTGTGATACCAAATTGTATTTTAATCCTTTGGCCTACATTTTTCCATTAGTACCGAGGGTCAATGTTGGGATATTGAAAGTCTTTTTCCTGAGTGTCTGGCTGGAGAGTCTTGCCCGCATGCTCGGGGTTCAGCTGATCGCCATATTTGGGGTCGGGAAGGAATTTTCCTCCAGGGTAGATTGGCAGAGGCCCTGGAGGTTTTTCGCTTTCCTCCGCAGCATGGGGCAGGGGTCGCTTGCTGGAGGATTATCTGCTACTTGAAGTCTTTAAATCAGGATTTGGGGACTTCAACAGCTGAGTCAAGGGAGAGAATTATTTCAGGAGTGGGTGGGTCAGCTTTTGTGGCCTGCATCTTGCGGGAGGTCAGACTAGATGATCATAATGGTCCCTTCTGATCTTAAGTTCTATGATTCTATGATTCTATGAAGTGATTAGTGATATTTGGGTGTCTGATATGCAGAGGCCAGGTGCTCCCACTTTTTGATCAGGCCCCTTGAAAAGCTCTCAGTTGGGCACCCAAAATCACTGGTCATTGCTGAAAATCTAGGCATTTACCTCGATGTATCTAATGCAGGGAGGGGGAGGAGTGAACATATTTGGGACCCTGTGTGGATTATTTTTGTGCCCCCACATTCTGCCCCGTTTGCCAAGCTAAGGGTCTGATCCCCATGTTTGTCTTCCTCATGATCCCCACAATGTTCTCTGTTCACCACAGCCTCCCTCCCTGTCCCCTAAACTCTCCTTCCTGTCCCCATCCTCACATCCCTCTGTTCCCCGACCCCTAGTCTCCCTCCCTGCCTCCTGTCAGCCCAGGAGTGGCTGTATTAACCGAGTCTGCTCTTGGTTGTGAGCGAAATGGGGGCCGTTGTTGTGAAGATTAGCCTGGCTGTGGGAAAATGGCATCCAGCTGAACTAAGGGCCGTCAGTGGTCTGATCCTTACAGGGAATCACCTTGAGACAGTGGCCATGTGAAAAAGAGGCCAAGCATCCGAAGTTGGTTCTTTGCCATTCCTAGATTGAGTTGGGGGCACGGGGAGATGGGGCAGGGAAACAGAGTGACCCTGGGGATCCTGTGAGGTCATTAAACCAGAGCAGAGGTTAGTGTGGGGGACAGACTTGTACCCCCTCCCCACAGGGACATGGGGGTGATGTGAATGGAGGAGGTGGGGGACTGTAACCAGGCACAGACTCACCCGGCAGCACCCCCTGCTGGTCATCTAGGAGAATTAGCTTCCAGCCTCCAGAGCACCCTTTGCCGGCTGGTGTCTCGCTTTGCCGCTGGCCCCCATGTCCCTCTCGGTCCCTGGGTGACCCTGTCACTGGGTGCTGCCCCCTGGCAGTACCCCCACTGTTTCTCCAGGTCTCCCCGCTCAGGGGACCCCCCACCCACTTCCCCCACCTTGCCTCAGTTGTAGGCTACTGCCAGGCACCAGCACGCCCCGCACCCTGGGGCAGACTGCAGTGTCAGCCACTCATCACAGGCAAGGTTGGGTCTGGACCTGCTGCCTCTGCCTATTGCTGGGCTGCCCCTTTGCAACCTCAGTACTTCCCTTAGGCCCTCTGCTAGGCCCGCAGGCTGGGGGTTTTCCAGGCTGGAGCTCCCCGGCTCCTCTAGCCTTCCCCCAGCCCTGCTCCACCCCCAGTACCCTGCTTGGCTCCCTGCAGCCAGGCCCTTCTCTCTCTACAAGCAGAGAGACTGTTTGGGCTCCTGGCTCACAGCCTCTTATAGGGACCAGCTGGGCCTGATTGGGGCGTGGCCCCAGCCAGGGCCGGCACCAGGTGCTTGGGGTGGCCAAGGGGAAGGGGCGGCATGTTGGGCTCTTCGGTGGCGAGTCCCTCAGTCCCTCTCAGAGGGAAGGACCCTCCGCTGAATTGCTGCCGAAGAAGAAAGTGGCGCAGTGGAGCAGGTGCCGATCGTGATCATGGCTCTTTTTTTTTTTCTTTGCTCCTTGGGGCGGCAAAAACCCAGGAGCCAGCTGGCCCCAGCTGTGGCTGCCTTCCCCAGTCAGCCCAGGCTTTCCTTCAGAGCCTCAGCCCTCTCCCAGGGCTGGCTTTAACCCTTCCAGGGCTGGAGTGGGTCACCACCCTGCTACAGGGACCAAGTGACCCTTAGGACCCTGCAAAATTAATACAACGCAGGAGAGAGTGGGGTATAGGCACCCTGAACGCTCTCTCTTCTCCGGAATGACCCTAACGACCAGAACTGGGGGGATCCTCAGGGAGCAGAGGAGAGCTGGAAGGGACAGACCCCTGCAATATCTGGAGTACTCCCTTTGGGGTCCTGCCACCAAGCAGCAATGAGGCACTCCTTGAAGGTTGTGAGCTCTCTGCAGTGGGGGGTCTTTAGTGTACAAAGACCCAACAGTTGGAGAGGGTGCCCCCTGTGGGTTTGGTTCCCTCCTGAAAGGAGCTGGGAGGGTGCAGGACCCAACAGCATAAGTGGGAACCCCATTTCTCAGGGGAAGGAGGGTCCAGTAGCAAGGAGAACCACCACTGGGCTACCTGCAGTGGGGTGTTTGTGAGATTTTCAGAGAGCTGCTGCTGCTGACCCTCCGCTGTGTTTCAGGGTTTCACATTATCCAGATGAAATACGGCTGTGATCTCCGGGAAGACAACACCACTTGGGGGTTTTACCAGGATTCCTATGACGGGCGAGACTTTCTTACCTTCGATATGGAGACCATGACTTTAGGAGCAGCAGATATTGGGGCTCAGATCACCAAGAGGAGATGGGATGCTGAAGTATTTGACAACCAGCAGTGGAAACGCTACTTGGAGGAGAGATGTATCCCCTGGCTAAGACGTTCTCTAGAGTACGGGAAGGAGACTCTCCAGAGGAAAGGTAAGGCAGGGGGACAAGCCCCACCCAGAAGGTCACTACAAATTACATTTCCATTCCTTAGCCCCAGTTCCAAAATGAAGCAGGCAGGTAGGGGGCCGTTCAGCTAACCTTGCACCAGGGATGGGTGGGGAAACAACCCCTCCCCCCCCCCCCCAGCTCTGCTGGGAAAAAAAGATAAGAAACTGAAAATATTAAAAGCAGCTCAGTGTAGAGACATAGTAGTTATCAAGGCAATCTGCCTGTGCATGTGCATTTTAGAGCACTTTGCTTAATTATGGAAGTGCCACCACTTCTATGGATACCAGCTTCAAACACCATGTAATTCTTCCTCATTCACTGTCTGCACCATCATATTTGTTATTACCCCCAGCCCCTGTGTCCCACCAATGACGGTAGGTTTGTCCTTGTTGCCTCTTTGTCCAAACTTCTCCCACAGTCATCTATGTGCTTTCTTCCACGCCATCCCCTACATGTGGAATTCCCCTCCCCATACTAACCTGGAAGAATGTTACCTGTGTCCTCAAAGTTTTCCCTCCTCAAGACCTATCTTTGCTGTAACACCCCCTTACTTATTACTTGATTCTTTTATCAATAAGACCTCAGATAATCACACTCCAATTTATTACCAAAGCTTTTTAGTTAAAGATTAATCAGCACAAACATAGAAGGGAAGAGGTTAAATGCTTTAATACTCCGACTCAGGAGGACAGTCTGCTTCAAAATGTTAACTCGCTATTACCCCTGTATGTACCTTGTCTGTTACCATGGACACAAATTTCCCAAATTAGTTAGCATCATTACACACCCTAATCTTTCCCTTCCCAAACAGTTTGCGCTTGTTGTTCAAGGTTACTTGAAATTTGTACCCAGTTTTTTGCAACAATTGTACTAGTTGCTTATTTCTCTCACAAACCTCAGTAGAACATTATCCTGTCCTTGGCCCTCTTTACAAATGCCAAGAAGAAAAAGCCATACATGTAATGTATAGTTCAGTACCAAGGGGCTGGGAAACTGATTTTTCAACATAATTCCTTTTGAAATCCATAATATTGGGGTAAATAGTTTTGGTAACAACCTATGAGAAATTAGCCAATTAATATTAACTAGTTTGAGGGGCAGTTTAGCACTGTGTGTCACTTTTTGTTAAATGGGCCCTTTCCATCTCTAACTGGTCAGTTTATCCAGTCCTGTAGTGAGGTGGTCTGGCTCCCCGCCGCCCCAGAGGGGGACGAGCATCCCTGGACACCAAAGTAGGTGGAGCCAGCAAACCCTGGGCCCACCCCTCGGAGATCAAGGCTCAGGACAGGAAGTATAAAAGCCCAGAGCTCACTTGAAGCTCAGCCACTGGAGAGACCAGACGCCTGTGGCCTAGCTCCCAGTGGGGAGACCATGGCGATTGGCAGCCGAACCGAGGACTGGCCAGACTAGCCAATGCCTGATGCTAGCCCGAGCCCAGAGTCGCTACCAAGCCTGCCACTCACCCATTACCCTGAGGAACTGCCAGGCCTCCTGTTTGCCAGTTACCCCGAGGAGCTGCCAAACCAACCGCTCGCCAGCTACCCCGAGGAACCCATGATGTGTGACCCGGTGGAGGACGCCGTCCAGACCAGGCACCTCTAGAGGGGGAGTCTGGAAGTATCCGGGGGCAGCCGACCCGAATCCGGCTGCAACACTGCCAGAGCCAATGTCAGTGCGTCGCGGGTAGCTGTCTCTCCCTCTCCCCGGCTGTCCTATACGTGGTGGAGAATGCGGGCAACGATCCCCCCCCCCCCGATCCTTGTGAGAAGGGATCTGCGGTGGAACGTGCCCGAGCGACCATGGATATGGACAAGCTTATAAAGTTCTTAGCCAAAAGACAGCAGCAGCAGCAGCAGCAGCAGGCCGCCCAGCTCCAGCAGCTCAGGACCCAACGGCAGCAGCTGATTTTGGAGCTGGGATGCCAGAACTGGGACCACCAGCAGCAACGCCTGCAGCAGTTGGCGACCTTGCTGCCCTGTCCTGCGGAGCCCCAGCCTGCGGGGGCCACTGGGCCCCCCAGCCTGGCCCCTCCCATCCGGTTGACAAAGATGGGCTCCAATGACAACCCAGAAGCTTTTCTAGTAACTTTTGAGAGAATGGCGTTAGTCGCAGGCTGGGCCCAAGACCAGTGGGCTACTATTTTGGCCCCATATCTGACCGGGACGGCCCAAACCATATATGGGGGCCGTCCATGGACACGGCTTGGGACTACACCCGGGTAAAGGCGGCAATCTTAGATGCCCTGAATGTTAGCCTGGAGACCTTCCGACAGCGGTTCCGGAGCTTGGTCTACCCTACGGGGGCCCGACCCCGGATGGTAGCCCAAGAGTTGAGGGAAGCCTGCAAGTGGTGGCTACAACCCGAAAGGCAAACCCCGGATGAGCTCATTGAACAAATTATTCTGGAGCAATTTGTCCATACACTCCCATCGCGAGGGAGGGCCTGGGTCCGCTCCCATCGGCCTATGACCTTAACGGCTGCCATCACATTGATGGAGGATTTCCTTGCTGCAGAAGCACCAGTGAGACCAATCACTTAACCCGCCCCACCAGCACCGGAGCGCCCTAACCCAGAGAAAAGGGGGGCCATCCGGAGTAAACCACAAAATCCATCATGGGGACTGGAGCCCCGACCCCAACCTGCTGAGGTCCCGGTTCGACAAGGCCTGGCACCTCGACCAGATGCCCGAGGGACCAACTGAAGCCCTCCCAGGGGCCAGGCGGGAACACTGGCCTGGCCTGGGCGCTCAGATATCAGGCCCTGTTTTTCCTGTGGGAAATATGGCCATTTACACCAAGACTGCACCGAGATGGATTGCAGCTTCGGCCAGGTCTGCATGGGAGAAGCCCGCACCCAATGCCCACAGGCTGCCAAGATTACGGTGCCAGTGGTTGTCGGGGATTGGCCAACTTTGGCCCTAATTGACTCAGGCTGCAGCCAGACGCTGGTTCGCCATAGCCTAGGCCTCCAGGCTGACCCACGATTGAGGATGATCTGTCTACAATACATTCACAGCGACGTACAACCCTACCCCAGTGCCCAAGCCCAACTGACTGTGGATGGGGGGTCACGTGATCGATGGTTGGCCTGGCTCCTCGGCTCACCTACCTGGTGATCCTGGGGTGGGACTGGCCAGACTTCCCAGAAGTCCTCCGCTCCAATGCCGATGAGAGGCCTGAAACTACCCCAGTACTGGAAGGGAGTCTCCCTGAGACCCAGTCTGAGCGGGAGGAGGCACCAGCCCCCAACGGTCAGGAAGAAGAGCCTGAGGACTCCATTCCAGAAGCTGCCACTGAACCCCTGCTTCACACTGACTTTTGTCGTGACCAAAGGGCAGATCCCACCCTCAGTGACGCTTACAAGCAACTAGCCACGGTTGATGGGGCCATAATTGACCCGCACCGGCCGAGGCAGCGGCCACATTTCGAACTGCGACAGGATCGGCTCTATCAGATAGAATGGGACCTACGCACTGGAGAACCCCAGAGCCAACTACTCGTGCCTCGAAGTCACCGGCGGGCAGTAATGAAACTCGCCCACGACATCCCTGCTGCCAGGCACTTGGGCCAAGAGAAGACTCTAGTCCGGATACTGACACGCTTCTTCTGGCCTGGTGTGCATCAGGAAGTCAGGAACTATTGTAACTCCTGCCCAGAGTGCCCGCTAGCCGCACCCCTCCGGACACCCAAGGCCCCGTTGGTCCCCATGCCCATAGTTGAAATGCCCTTCAATCACGTGGCCATGGACCTGGTGGGGCCCCTCCCGAAAAGCACCGCAGGATTTCAGTATGTGTTGGTCCTAGTAGGTTATGGTACCCATTTCCCGGAGGCGGTACGGCTGCGGAGCATCACCGCCCGAACCATTGCGGGAGATTCTCACTGACCAGGGCACCAACTTTACTTCCCAACTGCTGCAGCAGGTGTCTAGGCTCCTGGGGATCAAGCAGTTGTGCACCTCTATTTACCATCCCTAATTAACCCTTACCCGCCAGAGCCAGAACTGCGCCCCCATGCCGCCCTGAACCAAGACCCTGCCCCAAGTGGCCCCAGCTCGCGGAGACCCTCATGAACGAACAACGCAAGCAAGCCCGGTGCCTCCTGCAGGCGTTCCTGCGAACCTTCACTGGCCAGCCGGGTTACACGACCCTGGTTTATCATACCATTCAGACAGAACCTGGGGTAGTGATCCGAGAAGCGACCAGGCCCTTGCCACAGATTGTCAAGGAAGAGGTACAAGCCATGCTAGAGCTAGGCGTAATTGAACCCTCACAGAGTGAATGGCGTAGTCCGATAGTGCTAGTATCCAAGCCCAATTGACTTCTGACGCGTCGGCACCATTTCCAAATTGGATGCATATCCTATGCCACGTGTAGATGAGGTGCTTGGCTTGTTTCCTCACCACACTTGACCTCAGCAAGGGCTACTGACCAATCCCCCTTGACCCCGCTTCGAGAGAGAAGATGGCATTTGCCTTCCCAACAGGTCTGTACCAATTCACCTGGATGCCCTTTGGCCTCCATGGGGCCCCAGCCATGTTTCAGCGGCTGATGGACCATGTCCTCCAACCCCATCGAGACTATGCGGCCTCCTACCTGGACGATGTGGTCGTCTACAGCCGCCACTGGGAGGATCATTTGGTACGGGTAGCTGCAGTCCTGAGATCCCTGCGGGCTGCCAGGTTGACAGCCCACCCAAAAAAATGCCGCATTGGCTGGCAAAAGAGTACTGATCTGGGCTACACTATAGGGAATGGACAAGTGAAGCCCCTCGTGGGAAAAGTCCAGGCCCTGGTGGCCTGCCAACCTCCCACCACAAAGCATCAGGTGCGACAGTTCTTAGGCCTTGCCGGCTATTATCAGCGTTTCATTCCCCATTTTGCATCGATCGCCGCCCCTTTGACCAGCCTTTTAACCAAGGACAGCCCTCGATGTGTGGTTTGGACCCAGGAATGGGAGGACGCCTTTCAGGAACTCAGAAAGAGTCTCTGCCATGAACCGGTTCCCTACAGCCCAAATTTCAACCAAGACGTCATCCTCCAGACGGATGCCTCAGAGGTAGGACTGGGCGCCGTCCTGTCTCAAGAAATAGATGGGGAAGACCATCCAGTCTTATATATCAGCTGGAAATTGTTCCCGTGGGAGAAGAACTACGCGGTGGTGGAGAAGGAGGCCCTTGCAGTGAAATGGGCTTGTGACGCCCTATGTTACTAACTTATTGGAGCCCCATTCACCTTAGTCACCGATCACGTCCCACTTCAGTGGCTGAACAAAATGAAAGACAATAATATGAGAATACAGCATTGGTACCTAGCGCTCCAGCCCTATGCCTTTATGGTTCGCTATAGGGCAGGCAAGGACCACGCTAATGCCGACTTCCTGTCCCGTCTGGGGGGGTATGGAAGGATCTGGCCCCGACTAGTGGGAGCCAGACTTAAGGGGGGAGAGTGTGTAGCGAGCAGTCTGGCTCCCCACCACCCCAGAGGGGAACGAGCCTCCCTGGACATCAAAGTGGGCAGAGCCAGCAAACCCTGCGCCCGCCGCTCAGAGGTCAAGGCGCAGGAGAGGAAGTATAAAAGCCCAGAGCTCACTTGAAGCTCAGCCACTGGAGAGACCAGACGCCTATGATGTAGCTCCCAGTGGAGAGAGCACGGCGATTGGCGGCTGAACCAAGGACTGGCCAGACCAGCCAATGCCTGATGCTAGCCCAAGCCCAGAGACACTAACAAGCCTACCATTCATCCATTACCCTGAGGAACTGTCAGGCCTCCCATGTGCCAGTTACCCCGAGGAGCTGCCAAACCAACCGCTCGCCAGCTACCCCGAGGAGCCCATGGTGTGTGACCCCGTGGAGGATGCCATCCAGACAAGGTACCTCTAGAGGGGGAGTCTGGAAGTAGCCTGGGGGC